>NC_141543.1:82015000-82177500 GCF_021556685.1 Rattus norvegicus
TGAAGTCCATCCTGAAACGGATCTATCCCCAGCACTGAAAATAAATGATTGGATCATCACCATAAGTATACGAGTTCAAACTATAAAAATGTGATAGATGAAAACATGGGAGAAAATCTTGGAATTGTCATAGATTTATTTAAATTTCAAATTACAAAAATACCCACTTTTAGCGAAAATTATTTTTTTTTTTGTTTTTCTTCAAGTCAGTGTAGGCAACACATGTCTTCAGAAAAGATTATCAGCAGAAAAACTTAAATTTGTGACTGTATCAAGAATATGTAAAAGTCAATAATTAACCAGTAATGCAATTAAATACAGGTTATTTGGGCACATTGCCATACAGTGATTGCAAATAAATGCCAATAGATAAATGCTCTTAGCCAGAAGGAAAATGCAATTTAAACCCAAATGCCATACGTATTGATCAGAATGGCCATATTTAGCAATAGTGACTATGTAAGAACTGACCAAAACCAGAGCACCTAAAGTTCTGAGACACTGATAATGGGATTATGAAATGGTACACCACTTTCAGAATCCATCTGGAGTTTATTTTAAAATTAAATATTCATTCACCATCATAGCTAGCCTTTATATTCCTAGGTAAATGTCAAGGGAAATGGAGCCACATGTCCATTAAAAGAGTTATACATGAATGTTTATAGAATATACATTTTTAAAATACCTTTAACCAGGAAGGAGCAAAATGTTCATCAAATGTTCAATGTGGAAACAAACTGACATGATTCTATGTTGTAAAATCCAACTCAGTAATTAAAAATAGAATGGATGATTGATAAATACTAGAACATTGATTCTGTTTAAAATGATTTTTTTATGAATGAGAAAAAAGTAAATGAAGTAGTATAGTTAGACTTTGGTTCCTTTTTGTTACATTCTTAAAAATATACAGTAATTTATTGTGGTAGAGTGCAGACCAATTCCTGCCTGAGTGGGAAACCTGGGAGACGCAGAAGGAAGGATTATAAAAGGGTACGAGGAAACTTTGGAGCTGAGGAATGTGCTCGTTATCTTGATTGCAGTGTGGGTTTCACTGAGGAAGACATGTGTCAAAACTTCTCACATTGTGCTCCTTAAATACATTCTGTTTGCTGTTCTACTTGTACGTTAATGAAGCTGCAGAGAAGACTCAGCTGTTTCTAAAAATAGTGTATGAAGCTGTCTCAGTTTCGGTTAATTAATTTTACACTGGGCACTCAATTGAACGTTGAATATTTTTTCCTTTGGAAGGTTTCTCCATATGTCTTCCTTTACCTTATAAAGTCTCGTGTTTAGTATATATTGGAAAATTCAACAACAACTACATACTCTGTAGTTAGCATTTAGCATAGATTTGTTGAATGAATGGATGGATGAAGGATTATTTACTAGGAAAAATTTTGTTTCTTTGATATGTCTTCATTTCCGGTTCACACATATTGGCTATTACATTATAAGGACTTTGAGAAACTCCTACTTTCTTCTATCTGTCTAATTATGGAAAACAAACGTTTATGTTTGTCGGGCTTTTCTAAAGTAATAGAATTTACAGAATCTCTAACTTTCTCTCCCTTCTCCCTCTCCCTCTCCCTCTCCCTCTCCCTCTCCCTCTCCCTCTCCCTCTCCCTCTCCCTCCCTCCCTCTCTCTCTCTCTCTCTCTCTCTCTCTCTGTCCCCTCATCACACACACACATGCACATGCTATTATTAGATTTATTCGAGTGACTGTCAGGCCGTGGTTCAACTAATCCAACAAGGTTGCCCTTGAATGGATGATCCAAGAATCCAGTGGTTAACCAGTCCATGAGGCTGGGCGTCTCAGCTGGTCTTCAGCATACATCAGTACTAAAGAAGAGGGTGCTAATGCCACTGAAGTAACGGACTGGCTAGTGAAGGCAAGAGCAAGCAGACGAAGAAAGAAAGGCTTTCTTCTTTATACAGGCTTCCAGCAGAATGTGGGGCCCAGATTTCAACTGAGTTTTCCAGTCCCAAAAGATCCATATTAAATATGTGTCTTCCCACCCCAATGATCCAGATTAGAAGGCCATCTTATCACTACAAGTGATTTAAATCATCCAAAGTCCCTCACAGGTGTGCCCAACCATTTTAGGGTTCTAATTAATTACAGATGTGGTCAAATTGACAACCAAGAATAGCCATCACAACTTTCTTTCCTGCCTTCAGCGTCCTCTCAAAATAATCTTGGGTTTATTCCATGCCTCGTTTTCCTATGTGCCAAGTCTCGAGCAGATCCCAATGGATTGGTTTTATGGAACAAGAGTTCCATCCCATCAGTTTCAGGTCCCTGGAGAACCTTGCATGGCTGCTTTAGTTTTCTGTCTCAGCCTCTAAAGGAAAGCAAATGTCCATTTGGGCTTCTGACAATTAATGTTGCATGGGTCTCATCTTATCCCAGTCATTTTCCCTTTAGCTCTGGTTAGAAGAATGTGACTTTTAGGAGATTCAGTCTTCCGGAATTAGTAGGGAGTGGATTTGTGATGAAAGTGGGAAATGTATAGGTAATGAGACATTGGCGTACTTTCAATCTCAGAGGAAGTCCAATAAGAAGGCTAGAGTGGTTGTTTGAATCCAAGAAACCTTTATTGAGCAACCCAACTATATGTGCTGCCCATGGGAAGACAAATGAACGTGGAGATGGGTATGTGGAATGAATGACAAGTGAGGCCGTACTATGGTCCAGGCTGTAGAGTTGAGAAACGATGGGACCAAGGCCCAACTCCAGGGCACAAGCATGTTCTTCTTTAGGACAGATGTGGATTTCAGGGAAAGTGATAATCCAGTCTTCTGTCACAAAGTCTCATCTGTCCTGTCTAGAGGATACAAGAGGGCAGAGTTAGAGCTCAGGACACTGACAGACCCACATGGAGCTGAAATCAAAGGAACTGTGTAAGCTCTTTGAGAATTTGTAGCATTCACAATTGTGATAATTTTGTTACACTGGAACTGAAGCCACCTGACAGCTTCATGTTTGTGGATGGGGACTGCGTGGCTTAATGGAGGGAGGGATGTGGAATGAGAAGAGCAGAAGAAAGAAGTTACATGTATCCATTATAGCTTATGCATGGCAATGAGAGTAATAAATCATACTGTTAAGACTGAGTTATTTGCTCGTTACTCATTTTAATCCGAAGCATCTTCAATCCACAAACAGTGAAATTCCAACACATAAATGTGAGACTCTATCTTGCTTTCGTCATCTTTTTCTCAAGGCTGGGTACCCACGAGTGGAACGCATACTTAACGCATACATGCCTCTCTCTTTATCTCCTCCAAGAAACACGAAGCTCCTTGAGCTCAGTAAATGGGCTGCATTGATACACACCTGACAAAGACATTAAACAAAGAGGGGCTGAGACAGAGCGCAGCTGCAAACTGCTTAAGACATACGACGATCTGAGGATAACGCACATAACTCAGAAACAATAAATAAAACAAAGGCTGAGGTTGGTGGCCTATTATCTCAGACCTGGAGAGGGAAAAACAAGTGAAAGCCTTGTTCATCCTCCTGTGCCCCTAGGTGAATGCGTGTGCATAGCAGTGTGCGTGCCTGTGTGGGAGAGAACTTGTATGGAAGAGATAATACCCAACTGTGAACGCATGCGTCTCCTTGAATAAAGGAAACCAGTATTACCAGTAGTGCTAAGTAGAAGGAGTTAAATATTTTATAGGTTAAAAGAAGATATTTTGGGTGATCTTTTTAACATAGAAAGAATCATCGGTCATAAAATGTGTAGCAGACAAACAAAGTCCAACCATGGAAAGCAAATGCAAGCAAAGAGAAGGGAGTGCAGCTTTTTTTATGGGGAGCAAGGACAGGAGACACTGCATGCCTCTGTGGGTTCACAGAAATGGAAATTCACTCCCTGAATTGCCAACCCGACCCTTCGTCCTTCTGTCTCAAGTTTGTTTTTAGCTCTGAAGCTTGTTAGAAAGCTTTACTTACTGTCAGGTTAGACTCTTTTTTTCAGAAGTTATATGCATCGTCAAGATATGAAATCAGGGGTTGTGGAGGTGACTCAGTGGTTAAAGTGCTTGTCATACAAGCAAGAGGTCCTGAAGGAGTTTAGCTCCCTGGAAGGCACATAAATGATGAGTGACCAGGGTGGCTCCTTTGTAATTTCAGCTTTAGGAATTTGAGACAGATGTGTGATGGCATGGAGCGAACAGGGTAGCTAGATTAGTCTAGCCCTATCGGGGAGCTGTGGATTTGATAGAGACTGCATCTAAGAGCCACTAAGGAAGCCACTAAGCCTCAGCCTCAGGCTTCCCCACACAACTACACACTTGTGCACGTGAGCCCACACACATAGGGGCACACATACTGCACATGCATGAACTTTATGTACACATAAAAAGATGAAACATTTAAAAGTTAAATTAGTTTAGGAGTAGATCCAGCCAGATCTTCCTGCCACCCCCTCCCTGATTCCACAGTTAGAAGCCCTGAAAATGATTGTTAAAATATATTTATTTATCTAATGTATGTGTATACACTGTAGTGATCTTCAGCCATACCAGGAAAAGGCACTGGATCCCCATTACAGATGGTCGTGAGCCACCATGTGGTTGCTCAGTAATGAACTCAGGGTCTCTGGAAAGAGCAGTCAGAGCTCTTAACTGCTGGTCCATCTCTCCAGACCTGTTAAAATATTTTTAAAAAATGATTTTTATTGTTTACTCATTTTCATCTTAATATTTTTTATATGGCAAGCTTCTGTTTGTTTCAGAAGTTATGAATTTGATATCTTCCAGAACTTACACTGTTGTTGGTGAAAGGCAGACACCTGGCTTCTTTACTCACTTCCAATCTAAGGTTTCCTTTGTTATTTTGCTGCTGTGTTTATGCCATTCAGAATTGTTTAGTGTGTGTGTATGTGTGTGTGTGTGTGTGTGTGTGTGTGTGTGTGTGCTTATGTGTATGTGACAGGTATATGTGCATGATAGGTGTATGTGCATGTGTGTGAGTATATGGGAACATGTATATATTATGTGTGTGTTTATGTGTATTGACAGGTATATGTGCATGATGAGTGTATGCGCATGTGTGTGAGTACATGGGAATGTGTATATGTTATGTGTGTGTATGTGTGAGTATATGTGAGTTTATGTGAATGTATGTGAATGTGTTTGTGTGCACCCATGCACACATGCATGAACACATGAATATGCATGAAACTCAGTGGTTATATTAATTTCACTGTTTAATGTTGATGTAAAAATGCTATAATCAAATTTCATCCCAGATAAACTTTTTAAATTTATTAAATTATTAATCTTATTAAATTATGTATTTACTTTAAAACCAGATTGCAGCTTCCCCTCCCTGCTCTCCTCCCAGATCCTCCTTCAAATCTCTCCCTATCCACCCTTTCTTCTTCTCACCTCAGAAAGGGGAGGCCTCCCATAGATATCAACCAACCTTGGCATCTCAAATTGTAGTAAGACTAGGTGCAGAACTGTCAGAGAAACTTCACCCAGCAACTCATGAAAACTGATGGAGAGACCCACAGTCAAACATTAAGTGGAGCTCGAGGGGGAGGAAATATTAAAGGAGACAGAAGGGCCAAGGCAAACACACGAAAACTTATAGAATCAACTAACCTGGGCCCGTAGGGGCTCAGAGACATTGAACTGCTAATCAGAGAGCATGCATGACATGGACCTGGGCTCTTTGCACATGTGTAACAGTTGTGCAGGTCAACCTCTGTGTGGGATGCCTAAAGTAGGAGAAGGGACTGTCTTTGACTACATTGCCTACATTTTGCTCTTTTCCCTAACTGGTCTGTCTTGTCAGATAAAAGTTCTCACATTACTGTTTCCCCTGAATGTTGTCTTTGAGGGCAGTTGCTGGTATTTTTTTTCCATGACTTCAACGCTTTGCCCATCATCCAAGATGACTTTTCCCTCTGCCCATTCCTTCATAGTTTTTCTGGAGGGAGCTTCCTCCTCAGGGACCTCCCAGCATCTGCTCCAACCTAAAGCAGTAGTTCTCTAGGGCAGTTCTGCACATTTTCTCCCCCACCCTCCTGTTGTAGAGTCCCATTATTTACAAATGTCTATCTTTCCAGACTAAGTAACCATATCCCAGATCTTCATAAAAATATAAGGGATGCAAGAGACGAAAACAAGTTAGTCTTGTCCAATGTTTTTGGTTTATTGATGAGAAACCTAGGAGGTTTATGATGGGGAGATGGCTTTCTCACAGTCTCCAAATTGGCATGGGATAGCTGTCATGGCAACCTATCTTGTATGTGTTTCAAGCTTCTTTCAGTACTTTCTGAACAGAGATGGAAACATTTCCCCATCTAGACTAGAGCATGGGGATTCTATTGTTTCCCTATAGATCTTATTATTTTTCTTCCATATTATCAACTAGACTTATTTTGAGGGGGGCGGATCAATAGCTCCATTGACACAATTTTACACAGTCCTTTCTCCCATATTTCCTGCTTAGCTGGCTTCTAACAGTATTGTGATTGCCCTGCCTTGCCACCTTGTTGATTATAACTATCAGGTAACAACTGGTCAATATTTCTGAAGTCAATGCCCATGACTGATGAATGTTTGTTTGTTTGTTTATCTGTCTGTTTTAAAGCTACTTCATTCTTATTCTTTTGATCTGCAGATGACACTAAGCCAGGAAGTGAACTGCGTGGCATCCTGAATCTATAATCACTGATCCTCATGAATTGGCCTTTCTGGGGTGACGATGCAGCAAGCATCATTGCGGCCATGATTAACATAGCTAGAACCATTTCAAACAGCCGTGCAACTATTCCAAACATGAATTAAAGTGCAGCTCCAGATGTTCCACACTCAGAACTACAGCCCCACAAGGTGGCTGCTGCATGGAATTGGGTACATAAAGGCAGTCAGGTTTAGCATTTCGTATGAGTGTCAATACAAGGCAGCTATCCGTCGTACCCTCGTTGTTGATGCCCAGGAAGTCTGCGAGCATTGTTCACATATCCCATAGAGAATGAAAGCTAAATCAATTGTAAGGATATCCTTCTTTCTTTGGGGCTATGCATCTATTTCTAAGATGTTTAGTGACGAAGCTATTCAACATCCTCTGTACTGGAGCCTGCTTCCTGCCAATGTGATGTCCCAATTTCAGAAAATAGGGAAATGGTTTACTGGCACACTCATGGTTGGATTGGTGCCATGAAACTAATTCACTCACAGAATCTGAGAGATGTGTACTACACAGCATCCTTCACTCCAACAACAGATGGGTTGTTAACTAGGACTGTGTGTTGTCTATGAAGAGAAGAACACCATTTTGAAAATCTTTCTCTGATTATTATGTACTATGGGATATGGTTTCTCATACTTGCAAGATCCAGAACCAAGTCTCAAAACCAGAAAATTTATATGGAGGCTTGTGAACAGAAATGAGTGCCCTTTGGAGCGAGAAGGGCACCAAAAGTCCTATCACTGATACTGTAAAAATATGAATCTTTATTATTAAAAGTAGTCTATGCATTTCCACAATATTTATTCAAATATTATTTAATGATCTGGATTGTACCTAAAATAATAATACAAACATTGTACCTGTACATTGTACAAAGTTATTTTATTTATTAATTTTCCCCACATTAAGTGAACAGAATAAATTTTTACCCTTTACATCTAAGATGTAAAGAAATACAGCTCAGGGTAGACAATAGGAATAGAAACGAAAGAATATTATTACATAGTGCAAACATGAGAAATGATAAAAAGTCAAAATTCAAAGTATGGTTCCTATAGATACAGAGAGCATAATGTGTGTCTGTAAAAAGCACCACAAGAAAGCTCCGTGTTCTGTCCAATCAGTACATCCCAATCATGAGTCTCACAAAGTACAGTCTCTACTCAAGGAGCATCGTTCTTTACCGTCTTAGGTTTTAAAATGGTGGTGCCACCTAAGTCAGGGAGGCTATGTATGCCTTGGTTAGTTAACACAGAGCTGCTCTGCTCAATGTGGAAAGGTTTGGAGTGGAGATGCTGTGGCCAGTACATCAGCTAAAACAGGATGGTAATTGATTCAGTGTTGTTTTGAAATGTGATGTTCTCTTGGAAATAAATAAAGCAAAGAACTAAGACTGGTTGTTAAACGTATTTTTATAGAGGCATTAATTTTGGTGCTTGTGTTTATAAGCTTAAGAAGCATGTATTAGTCATAGTTTTAAAACACATGTTCAATATGCACACGAGCATAACACAACACCACACACAACACACAAACACAACACACAGACACAAACACAACATACACACAACACACACACAAACATAACACACACAACACACAAACACAACACTCAAACAATACAACACACAAACACAACACACACATAAACACAACGCACACAAACACAGCACACAGTACACAGCACACACACACACCACATATACAACACAACACACACCACACAAACACAACACACACAACACAACACACACAACACATATATTAACACAACACACAACACACAAACACAACACACACAAACACAACACACATAACACAACACACACACAAACACAACAAACATACATAACACAACACAAACACAATGCACACAACACAACACACACACAACGCACACAACACAACACACACACAAACACAACACACATACATAACACAACACATACACAACACACACAACACACACACACACACACACACACACACACACACACACACAAAATGCCCCTAAGTCCTGAGTAGCCTTGTGGTGGCAGTATAGAAAATAAACATCTAGGTTTTAAGAAAGAAAAGTACTTGCCCTGTGTACCAGTATCTTGCTCACTGATGCTTGTCGGCACTGCACAGTGCACTTTAGAGGAGAAGTTGCATGTGATATGTAAACCGTATGTAGTAGTACCATGGAATTAAGAGGTCCACTTGCAGAGATGACGCCATGAACAGTTCTTCATCTCTTCATACCTGAGACCAATACTGGAAAACCAGCCATCTACCTGTGGTGAATCTCAAGAGGTGTTGGGAAAACTAGATGCTTCCTGAAATTAGATTTCATGCTCCCGAAGAGGAAGGATATGAGGTACTTTTATTCTTTCAGTGGTTAGTTTGAAAGACTAAAATTGATCCATTTCCTCTCCTCACATGGGGCTTGGAATTTAGTCTTTCATGGTACAATGACTAATGGTGGGTGGTTTAAGTGGAACTCAAATGGAACCCTAAAACAAACTAGGATATCTTACAACAGCTTCCTTCTTGCAGAATTAAGATTCTCTGTAATAAATGATGTGATCTGTTTTTATGTTCCAATGGGCTAGTTCAGGAATAAACCCTGTGCTGTTCTTGTGAAGGTCCATTCCTGCTTTCTCACCAGGATTGGTCAGGTTTCTGTGACAGGGTTGTGTCAACTCCAAATGAACATTCCTGCTTCATCAGGCATTGACTCTTCTGTTGCTTTGACAAACTGCTCTAGATTTAGGTCAAATAATAGACATTTTAAATCTTGCAGTTAATAATTGAGAAGTCTGACCTGGGTCTTGGAGTGATAAAAATCAGCTGTGTTTATTTATGGAGTCTCTAGCAGGTCGTCTCTTTCTTAAATTTTTTCAGCTTCTAAAAATAAAGTTTGTTTGCTGATTTATTTACTTATTTGTTCATTCATTCACTTACACGTGTGTATACATGTCTTCCCCATTTGTTATCCATCATTATTTTTTTTTCACAGAAGACCTCATCATTCACCTTAAGGCAGTATGGGGCTTCGTGTGTAGTCCTAGCAAATTCAGCCTCCTGCATTCTGAGACTGCAGGCGTGAATCATCACACTTGGTTTCCTCATTATAATTGAAACAGAATTTTCAAAACCTCTTAAAATCATTTCTCGAAATTTCCATTCGTATGTAATGAGCTTAAGACAGAGCTTGGATCACTCCTTTCCAGAGGTCTCCACAGACAAAACTTGAGTCTCAATTTGCATGTTCTTTTATGATAGGGTCACAACCTAATTTTTCTCAGACCCAGATTCAGTTAATGTCAGTTTGAACCTTTGCGTGTTTATGCCGCCTTCCATACAATACTACGATTGGTTTTTGTCTTCCTGTGAGGCTAGGAGAGCTTAAAGACTTTGTCTGTGGTGATGCCATGCATGTGAAGCAGGACTAAGATAGGTCGTTTGATGGCAAGGTCAGATACCCATGCAGCTAGCTTAGAAACTATTCACTTTGGTCTGACCTACTCTACATTTGCAGTTTTATCCTGTTGATCCCAGTATTTATTCTTCTAGGCTCTCTTTGATCTCAAATCATCCTTGCACACACTTTGGAGCCCAGTATATAACACTACTATTACATAATAATAGTAATCATTACAAAATCATTTACCACTTTCTCTTTGATTTTTTCCCTGCCATAATGTTCTTCAAAAATTTCATGTGTCTAATTAAAATTATTTGCATTATTGCCTCAAACTACTATTTCTTTCCTTATTGGCATTGCTAGTTGAGAACATTTTCAGCAGATCAACCAATACATCCTCGCCTGTAAAATGGGGTGAGGATAGCACCTATTTTTGAGGTTGTTGTGAAGATCCAATAAGTTAACATTAATCAGTCACTTAATATTGTGTATCTTGCTCAAAATAAGCACAAAACTTAGCCTAGCATTGTAGTCACAACGTTGCCACTTTTACGCTTTTGTTATAAATATCTCAACACGTAGGCGAGTAACTTCCGCAAAGTACCACCAAAACACGGCTCTGTATTTTTGTATCACATGTAATTTTAAAGAATGTCCTTCTAGCTAGTTTGAAGATGGGAGATAATCACACACTTGTTTAAAGTATACTGCATAATTGGGTCCTATTCGGTTCCTTATTTTCATCCGAGCTATGTTACTGTTGTGCTTCAAAAATGTTCCGTGGTCTTTTTCCAGCCGATGCCTTGCTTGTCACATGACCGTTATTCTGTTGAGCCTTGTGATTGATGGAGACCCAAATGACTTTTTACTTTAACCTCTGTCAGGACAGTAGGAAGCCTTTTACCACTATGAAATGAAGGACACTGAAATTTCAAATTTATCATTCAACAAGAATACTAGAATGCATTATGGTATTTTTTTTCTGAAGAAATGTGAAGGCTTATAGTATTTGTTCTATTACCATATGAGTTCTATATTATTTGTAGAAATTCCTGAATAAAAGTATGTATTTGGGATATTGAAATAGTGATTGGTGCAGGTTCTCTTGATTGATAATCTTAGCGCTCATTTTCAGTCTCTTTCTTAGCTGTGGCTTTTCAAAGCTGCCTTTGCTTCTACAGTCAGCCATGGGACATATTTCTAGCTCATGGAATATGAATAGATTTGATTAGAGAAGGGACTATCTGGGAGAGTTTTTTATTATTATTAATAAAACAGCTGTTGAAAGTGGCATTCATTTTACCTTTTTTTCTTTCTTTGCATATCTCAATGGTAATGATGCCTGGCTTTGCAGGAATAATCTAGTGAACATGAGAGAACAAAAGCCAAAAGAATTAGAGACTTGGAACTAACATTCGGAGACACTGAACCAACGATCCCAGCTGTCGGTTTCTGGACGTCTTGTTATTTAGGAAAGAAAAAAGATCTTTTTTTTAATGCCATGCATATTTGAATTCTTCTATTAAGTATAGCTGAGAAAATCCATTAAAAGGTAGCCTTTAAAGTCAAGGTAACCTTACAGCCATCAGTTATTAAATTTCAACTAAAAGCTTATGTGAAGTCATGAACTCTAGCAGAGAACCTACCAGATCCCTAAACAAGTATCATTTCTAACTGTGTTCTATGTACTTATTCTTATATGCACAGAAAAGGAGGCTTTTACCCCTCACCAAAGAAGCTTCTTTTTGCAGAAGATGGTGACTCTTACAGAACATCAACAATTAGTCAAAAATACAGAGAGCATCTGCTTGAGGTGTGTTCATCACCAACTCATATGTTTACTACTCCTGCACTTAAGACTGAGGGAACACTGGTCAAATAGAGGACAGAAAGAGTCTAAGAGACAGAGAACCAGCATGTCTGCTGTAAAGTATTGCCTTCTACATACATTTCATTAAATGTAAAAAACAAACAAACATTTATTACCCAACATTTAAGACCTGAACAGTGGGAACACCAGTTGACATTCTAGCATGAATTGGGAACTCTCACAAGGTCCCATCATAAACAACAAGTAATTAATGTCTTCTGAGAAAGAGAGAATAAATCTTATCCAGAGATAAGCCCTCTCGCTGTTTATCTGATCTCAAGAATTCATCCCAAAACAAACAAATTTTTGAGCAATACTGAAAGTAATGTGTATAATAATGAAAATAAGGAGGACGAGGTAATGAACTTAAGAGGAAGTTGGAGGCACGGAAGCATTAGGAGGGGAGTAAGAATGAAAATGATATGAAGACTGTACACATATATAAAATTATCAAAATGTAAATTAAAATAAAATACAGACGTAGGGAATTATTTGTAGGTGCTTGAAGCAAGTTCTTCAGTGACGGCCATTTCTTACTACCTGAACTATTAAAAACTCTTAATAAAGATTTCCATCTCAATAAAGGTGACAATGAGAAGTCAAGAATTTGCTTAAACTTAACATAGGAAATCAAAAGAAAATACATACCAGCACAACAATACAACAAACATTTTTCATGGATAATTCTCAACACCAACGATCTCAATTCCCCAATAACAGAATGGATATAAAACAGGAAACTTCCTTCTGCCATTTCCCAGAAATATTTCTTAACATCAAAAATAGACATCACCTCAGGGTCCTGCTTCCTCTTTTATTCTTACCCACCTATAATCCGTTTTCTTTCAAACCTTAAAAGTGATTTACTTGAAAGTATGATTATGTTAGACACACAGTCAAAGATCCTACAAAGTAGTCCAACTGCATTCTGAGTGAAAGAGAAAGTTATTAACAGGGACACTCCCTTGGCTTGCGGTTATTTCATTCCACGGCACATTTTATGTTCTAATGCTATCTGTAGTGTTTCTCTGCATCACACTTGGGCTGTGTCTTCTGCTTTCCTAAAATATAAAATAAGACTACTAGTGAAGGAGTTTTCATCTGCTTCTAAGTGATATTTTCCAAGGAGAAATATTAACAATTAGCAGTTCAATAAATATTTGAAAAACTATTAAACAAATCCTACTTCTCCCAACTGAACCCACATAAGAGGTAAGCTTTGGGAACATCACAGACACATTGAATCTGTCTGAAACTAGATAGGATCTTATTTTCAGATATACCACTTTTTTTTTGATATACCACTTTTTAAATAACTATACAGCTAATCAAAGTTATCAGAACAAGTTTGCTAGAAACTATAACTGAATATATTATATATAACAAAACAGAAATATATATGTATACACACACACACACACACACACACACACACACACACACACACACACATATATATATGCAGGAGTCAGAGACTTGATGTTGGGGTACGCTAATGGACCGTGCTGGAGAACACTGAAATGGGAAATTGTTACTATCTAAGCTCGGTTTCTTTTCTCACTAAGAAACAGGGAGAAAGAAACACCAGTATGCTTGACATTCTAAGGTTGTAAAGGTTTTTATACCGAAGAGGCAGAAAGGATTTCTAATTGTAGGTTTTGTCAACTCAATTCCCTAAGTAGAGAGAGGTCAGAAGCCTATTGTATTGTTGTCTCTGTGGAACAGAGCAAAATGTTAATGCTGCCTTACTCAAGAGTTCTAGAAAAACGAAGCCAGTGAGGATTTTCATTTTTATGAACTTTTCTGCTTATCAGTTTCTACATCAGATGCATAAGGTCTCTGTACATTGAATTATATTTATTTTTACTGTTGAAAACCAAGCCTGTATAAGCTGTTCACATGTTTTTATTAAAGAATGTTTCACATTTGATCTTTTCTTAAAGACCACAGCCTAGACTTCTCATAATATTGCTATGATCAACACAATAAACACAGACACTCCTATGATGAAGAACTTAATCGGCAAGGACATTTTATTTGGACAATTATATGAAATGAAGCTATAAATGAAAGAGATAATCACAAATGCGGGGCCCAGGGGTGTCTCATGGCTGCCTTTCCATGCAGTATGGCATGCATTTTAATATGAACCACATAGATTCGTTGGAATTACTGTGATGTCAAGAATTGTTTTAGTCACCTCTCTGTCTTATTTGAACCTATTGTCCCAATAGGTCTAAAACCACTCATTAAATTGGGCTTTGTGGCATACCCTTTGAAATTTGCATCTGTGCTACCATAACTAAATCCTTAGATGGGGAAAATAGCTGCCCATTTAATGATTTCATTTCTTTTTTATGGAGCACATGGAAAATACTTTTAAAGATTATTGCACCACTTTTGACTTCCTCTTCCCCATACAAAAAATTACTACCCCTTAGCCTAGAGTCCTAATGACCCCCACTTCCCTGCTAAACTGTATTCTCTGTCATTTCTCTCAAAGTCTTCTCCATTTCATTCCACACGCAAATTACTTCTGTTTTAGAGCTCACATTGGCTTGGAGGTCTCTGTACCTCACAGACAGTTCCTTTTCCCAAAGAACTCACCTCAGACCCTTCTCTGCCTCAAAAACTTTGCCCATTCCTTACATGTGGTACACTTTGAGAAGTCTTTCATAATTCCAGAAAGAAGGGTCCCTCTTTTGTGCTTCTCAATACCTTACTTTTAATTGACACCCTATTATATCATGGCAGACTCTTGTGCTAACCTCTGTGTTTGGCACCAGGCAGGAAATTCTTGAAAGTGATGGTCAAAATTATTAGTGAACACCATTTTACTTTGGTATGAGTCTTCAGGGCCTGTGAAGAGAACAAATTGACAACCTAGCCTAGCAGTGTCCCTGTGCAGACTCACAACTCTGACAAGTTTCCTCACTTCCTACCCATTCCTAGTATCATTACCCTGTAGCTTTTGGACACTAAGTCAAATTATCTTGCCAAATATAGTAGGTAAAGGAGCTAAAATGATATAAAAGCACAACCACACCATATTTGTGGCCCTAGACTAGATATTAATCCACTGAGAGCCTCTGTGTTAGCAAAATAAACTGCTTCTTGGAAGAACGTGTCCTATTTCTCTGTCTTGAGCATCCCATAACACTGATGAAAGGCATTTACTTAGTTATTATTCTTTCAGTGAATCCAGTGCTTACAATTCAGCAAATGCAAAGACCAGAAATATTAAGGTAAATACATACAAATTTCATGGATTGCTGGCAAATGTCCGAACATCTAAAGGTGCATGATCCTATGTACGTACATAAACTATGACAGGAAGAAACTGCACAGGATAATGATTTCAAACAATCAGAAGGATGAATATGCCATACAGAAAAAGCAGAGACCATGTATGGTGTGTGTGTGTGTGTGTGTGTGTGTGTGTGTGTGTGTGTGTGTGTGTGTGTGGTATGGGTCATTGAACTTCTGTGCTTAGTTTTGTCCTCTATAAACCGTGATCATACACATCTGAACAAGTTGTATATTAAAAGATAAGATGTTATTCACCAGCATACATACACACACACACACACATGTGCACACACACAGACACGTGCGCACACACATGCACACGCACACGCACACACACACACACAGAGTCACCTGTCACACCTAGGGCAAAGGCAGAGAGGCAAAAAAGAGACAGGCCACAGAGAAAGGCACTGAGAGAGACGATATTTGAAAGACACTGAAATTGTTGGTCACAAAAAGAACCCTATGCATGTGCATGTGCTATGGACACTCTAGTATGGTTACCACAGAATGCTCTGTTTTAAGGTGTTAATTTCATCACAGGAAGAGGAAATACAGGCATGAATTTCTCTAGATATTCCTTATCTATGCAAAGAGTGATTCTCTCAAAGGGACCCTGAGGAATCCTCTTAGCCAAGGAATGTCGTTCTCATCACAGGAGTGGAGTACCTGGACGAATAACTAATAATTGTGTGAGTGCAGCACAGACTGGGCTGTCCACCTGCCTCTCTCACGATGCACTCATTTTTCTAATAATTGCTCACTCGCTTCTCTGTTGCCTGTATACTCTCCTTTTTATGTAGTCATTAGAGCTTGCAGGGATTTTGAGCATTCACTTTTCTTTCTTGCGATATCTTCGTACATACATATACCTCCTCCTTTTTCATCTGTCCAATATCAATTTATTTCATAGAGTCAATGATCAACTCTTGAGTAAACATGGGAAAATATTTTCCTCTCCTTGGCTATCATATGGAATTCAAGAATTCTAAGACTTCAGAGTAGGTCATCCTAGCTGGGGTTCTTGTGGCTGTTTTTGACATGGTGTAAGGTTCAATTGGATAGTAAGAAGGAACTGAATTATTCTGGAACAGGAATCTTAAGCATGAAGACAAAACTAATGCATTACAAAGTTCTAAAGTGGATTTTCCCCTTTGAGAATATCATCTCGAGTCTATGATAGGTGCTTAATAAAATTCTTGTTGAAGAAATCAACAGAAGTATAGAAAAAGGACCCAGAGGTCTCCAGCAAATGAAACACCTCCAAGAGCTGTACACTAAAATTGATGTTAAAGTGTTATGTGTAAAAGTCTCCAGAGCGAAGTTTCAAGCAAAGCTTAGTATTTTGCCATATAACTCCAGCTTGTTTGTTAATGCAAATATATTTGTGTATGCCTGTATGTTCTTACATTCATACCATAGCTTAAGTGTAGCCGATGAGTGACTTTTGAGTAAACCTCTTCAATTTATACCGTAAAATTGGGATAATACAGCCAGATTTCAGGGTCATATAATATGCGCAACTATCCTGTATTCTTAGTCTGTTAAATTTTTGCTCCTGATTTTCACAGTAGGAGACGCCATTCACGGGCTATAACGTTTTGGTAAGTTCTTTTGCAGTTCAGAGCAAAGAGACCGGAAAAATAATATTTGAGCTCAGACTTGCAGGATAAGTAGAGATTTTGTTGGGGGAATGCTAAGGGAATTGTTTTCTTTTCTTTTCTTTTTTTTTTTTTGGTTCTTTTTTTTCGGAGCTGGGGACCGAACCCAGGGCCTTGCGCTTCCTAGGTAAGCGCTCTACTACTGAGCTAAATCCCCAGCCCCGGGAATTGTTTTCTTAACAGAGAGATTCTATGGCAGGATGGAACAATGCTATATTGGGGATTCCGATATGTATAGTTTGAATCCCAGACTTCATCCCTTAGGGCCAAAGTGACAATCTGAAGTTCTTGAGCGTGACCTTCCCCATTTTTCCCCTTCATCTGAAAACAAATCGCTGTATTAGCGAACTTTCACTATTATAATGAGAACATCTATACTAATGTCTGAAATAGAATTGACCCTCAAAGGAATCTTGTAGGAGTCAGTTAAGATCAAGGATAAGCAAGCTGTCTTTGAGTTACAATTAAAATCACAGCTTAATTCCTTTTTTTCTATCAGCTTGCCATATACTATTTAATTGAGAAAATTATCACATTATGATTGTCTTAGTTTTCCTAAGGGGCAAGTATGATATTTTGTATGACATGGCAAGTTCTTTAATAGCCCCTAAAAATAATTGGACCCTTAAAAAATAGTGGTTGTATATTACCTGTAAAATAAAAGAAACTAAAAACACAATAAGACAACACACACTAATGTTCTCCTCCTTCAGCAAGGGGAAATGGCGATGTCCTTTGGCAGCTTCTCACAAATGGAAACTTTTCCTTCATGGGGGAAAGGGAGAATCATGAGCAACAGGAAGTAAACAAAAAGTCACATGACTAGGAGAACAGAACCTTAAATGTTCTTGAGGGCCACTCCCCAGTCAGATAAAACAGAGTAAAAATTTGCTGGGGAGGATATTCTGGTCGTCAAACCAGTGGAAAGAGAGATATGGATGTTGCCTGCAAGCTGTGTAGATACAGGGTTGGGTTTACCAGTGTTGGTTGTGGTGGCGTGTTAGTGTGGTGGGGTGTCACTGTGCTAGGCTGTTGGTGTGCTAGGGTGTTGGCGTGCTGGGGCGTTAGGGTAGGCTGTTCACTAATGCGGCTGCTTTTATATCATTCTTTTTTCCTGCAAGCCCCTCACCCATTACTCTAGTTAATAATCCAAACCAGAAACTTAGTAGTTCACAGGTATGGCTTCCCTTTTGGGGGGAGTAGGTAAATGTGTGTTTTATGTCTCCCCAGAAAAGTTTGTCCCATAACTAATGTATAATAAAAGGGCTTTGTTTGCTTGTTTGTTTTTACAAAGAAAAAGAAAGTAATGCTGTTTTGTACCCCAAGCCAAAAGTCAATGAAAAAAAAAAAACAAAAGTAAACAAGCAAGCAAGCAAACAAACAACAACCTGCACTCCGTTTGGAGACACACAGACACTGAAGTGACAAGCACTGGTTGGACTCTCCATTGTCTGACAAAAAAGCCATTCACTTCAATTGGAAATGTCTGATCATCTTGCCCAGAACTCACAGTTAAATTATGGCATTCCAATTACCTATTGCTGAGGAGGAAATTTAACCAGACATTATGATCAGACTTAATCAGTATAAGTGCCATGCACTTGGAATATATTAAAAATGACACCTCTACTTTTCTTGATGGGTTAAATACTTGTCTTTGGTCACCTCCCACATGGGAGCCTCTAAAGGAAGTGGTTCAAATAGCATTTCAGGATGAAAGTTTTACGATTAAGATTAAAAGTGAACTACATGGGGCACTTCATAAGAGGAAGGAATCTTCAGTGGCTGGCACCATACTGAAAAAGTCTCTTCTAAACACTCTATTTTCTACCTGGATGAGGCAGAAAGCACTGAAGAAGGAGTCCATTACACCAGGACTGTCTTGAGTGGGCATAGTGACTGCTATCAAATGTAAAACCATCCACTGAACAGAAAAAAGCAAGTCAGCCCTGTAAAAAATGATGGAAATTATGTACTGTATGACCTAGAATTGAAAACGATATTTTTTAAAGTGGACATCATTTTCACTTAATATTTAAGTGTAACTTCTCCCACTAAAGTGCGAGAAATTACAGCATAAATGAAGTAGAGCGTTCAAGATAGATACAAGAAGGGTTATTAAAGGTATACCCATCCATGGTCATCTTTCACATTTGGTTTATTCTCAGGACTGATGGATGTGTTAGAGGTTAAGTGAAGCTAACACCTTTGGGTAAAACTCTTATATCAGCATATGTAACCGATGTTCAAAATACCCTTTCCTTTTTATTAACCAAAGCTTTTTGAGAAAACAAAAACAAAAACATGAGTATGCATAAGTTGCCTCCATCTTGCTAACTGATGGTATCAGCTGAGCTTTCACAGACGCGTTCTTGTCTGCCACGTTTCTGATGAAAATTAAGCATGCCCAAAGGTATTCTTTTCTGAAATTTTGGCCTTTCCAAAATTTCCTTGAGCTAAGGAAATCCAAATGGTTTAATCTATCTTTCTAAATGATGACCTTGGGTAGTGTGTTGGTCTCTGAAGTGTTTTCCTCTGTGAATACGCATGGGAATCATCCCCATGTTGCCCTGACTAGTAGCAATCCTTTCTCTGTTTTGTATGTCTTGGCCAAGCTTGCTTTTTGACTTCTTAGAATCGTAAGGAAACAGTGAAACGGATGGACCCCTTGTTAATTCTTGTTTCAGAAAGGTTGGCTGAGATAGTTCTTGTTATTAGTTATTACAGTCTGCAGTGCTATCAAGCAGTTGATGTGCTTACTACTTACACATATTTTATATGGACTACTATTCGGTCTATGCCACAAAGAAACTGTTGAAAAGTAGGAAGCCATAGATTCTGTCCTAACTGCTTATAACAATTATATGCTAATACAGAATCGTAAGTGTAGAGAAATGTGAGTTCAAGCAGCCGCTCCAGAGACCCTGAGAAGAAAGGAATAAAGATAGAGTTAGGAGGGCTATGGTGTCAAATGAGATTTACAGACACAGAAACTTAAATCCCTTTAGCTGATAAAGAAAGAGACCAGTAGAAGGGTGTCTTTGGATTGAGAATTTTCAGTCCAGACTGCAGCCAGCAAATTCTGGTCCAAGGAACCATTCCATCCCCACAACTGACATTCCATTCTATCAGAGGGTGGGATCTCTGTGGATGTCAATTACAGTTTAGTGAAAGGAAACTGAAGTAGTTTTCAGTTGATGACTTTCATCCAAGAAAAAGAAACTGTCAAATGTGAAGACTGTGTATGAGAGTGTTGAGTCTTAGAGGTTCATAGATAGGCTTGAGACCAAGCAAGGAAATGAAACAACTAAGGAAACAGGGCTACTCTTGTAACTTTAATTTTTTCAAGCCTTATTTTTAATGATGATTCTTAAATGCTGTAACCTCCCTTTTAGCCCACCACCCATCAGAAGTATGGAAAAGAAATGATACAGGGGAAGTGGACCTGTTTAGAAATGGTTCTTTGGAGCAACTCCTGTCTGTATTGTCAGAAAATCAGCAGTTGAGTTCACAGGAGTCATCAGTGGTAGCTCAATCCACTTGCACAATCATTTTGGTTATATCAGCAGTCCAGTTCGGTAGTGCTCTGACAAGAAACAGGAGCAAGCAGCGGTGGCTCTACCTAGCAGAGACAGCCAACCCTCAGCTGTGGCTCCTTCAACAAAGCAAAGATCAGCACAGACTCAAGACCAACAAGCGTTGCTCTACAAGCCTAGTTCAATGCCCATCGAATACTTTTATATTCTCTTCAAACACCCTGTGTCTTCCACAGGTCTTGCCTTAGCATCTGTCTTACCTCAGCACATGTCTTGCCTTAGCACATTCATCTGTCTCAGCTGAGATCAGTCTGCCAGTCAGCCCATCTCCAGAAGTATTTGGGTGCTTTTCTTTCTATAGAGTCCTGACAAATGGAGCTCAACTACAAAATGTAAAGTGGACCAATACATGCGTGTTGTTAGAGAAGAATTCTTCACCACATGTCCTTTCATGTGCTTGCTTTAGCAGAACATCCTATCTCCTGTGTCTGCTTTGACTAAATGTTCTTTCACAAGGCTACCTTAGTCTTTTACCTGTGACCACTTCAGGAAATCTCTGTGTTTGTCCTAGCAAAATACCATCTGACTGACTTTCTGAAGAACCCTTAAGTATCTACTTCATACTCTAGCCAAGTGAATCCTCACCGGAAGCAGAGAGTCAAAATGTCAGTGGCACTAATGGGATGCTAGTTTTGTCCTGTGTTTAGGACCTTAGCATCAGGGACAGCAGGCAAATGGCAATTGACTCTCAAAATCTTAGTTAATGGAGTAACACATAATGACTCTAACAAAGAAGGTTGCTGAGGTCATTGGCAATTTGTTGTTAAAATGGACTTTTAAAAATCTTTAGTTCTCAACCAGGGACTTCAGGGACTAAGCCACTACCCAAAGATTATACATGGACTGACCCTGGGCTCCAACCACATAGGTAGCAATGAATAGCCTAGTAAGAGCACCAGTGGAAGGGGAAGCCCTGGGTCCTGCCAAGATTGAACCCCCAGTGAACATGATTGTTGGGGGGAGGAGGGCAGTAATGGGGGGAGGATGGGGAGGGGAACACCCATAGAGAAGGGGAGGAGGAGGGGTTAGGGGGATGTTTGCCTGGAAACCGGGAAAGGGAATAACAATCAAAATGTAAATAAGAAATACTCAAGTTAATAAAGATAAAGAAAAAAATCTTTAGTTCTCTTAAGCTTGCATTTTATCTTATCTGTCTGAATGTTTTGCTTGCATGTGTGTCTGTGCAGCGTGTGTGTGTGTGTGTGTGTGTGTGTGTGTGTGTGTGTGTGTGTGTGCCTATTACACATAGAGGGCAGAAGGGAGCATATGATCCCCTGGAAATAGAGTTAGAGATGCTTGTAAACTCTCATGTGATGCTGAGAACCAAACCTGGGTCCTCTAGGAAAAGCAGTCAGTACTCCTCACCATTGGGCTATCTCTCCAGCCCCTAAAATGGAATTTTAGAGACACAACAAGGTACACTAAATGAGAAGAAGAAGACAGAGCATGCAGGATGTATATAGATAGCTATCTCCTCAGTGTTAAGGTTTAAGTGTGAAATATACCCCATAGGCGTACATGTTTGAACTCCTGGGCTGCAGCCTAATGTGCCATTTGGGAATGTTATGGAATCTTTATGAGGTTAAAGGAGGATCTTGAAGCTTCATAGGTGGCCCCAATTCCTATTCAATCTCTGCTTCTTCTTGTCCAAGGCTTTTGAAGCAGGAAATATATTTCAGAGAACTCTCTTAGTTTATTCACAGCTTTTCATTAGAACTGAGCATCTGGGAGTAGAATGGAGCTATTTAGAGGCCACATACACTCTGCTTTCATTATCTTATACCTATGCTAAATTCATTCCCACAGGCTTGGGAATTGGAGAAAATTGTGAATTTGAAATGCAAATGAATGTGTTTTTTAAAGTGAATTTCTTCCGTTCTTGCTCAAAATGTCTTAACTCAACTTTGCGGTGCTTTAAGTTAAAATAGATGAGTTCAAAACAAGAGTTATCCCTTTGGCCAGTGAGATGGCTCAGTAGAAATGGGGCACGTTGCTAAGCCTGATGAACGGAGTTTGTTTCCTAGGACCCACACTGTGGGAGAACAACTCTAACTTCTGGAAGCTGAACTCTGACCTCCACACACACGCATTGACACCCTGCAGGAATAAAATAATAACAAAGATGTTGTAGTATATTATAACAGAGCCATACGCTAAGCTGTTACTTCATGCTGATCTCCAGAGTATAAAACATTTCCATGTATATAACACAATTCAATACTCATAACTCTACGTAGCAGCAAAGGCATGTTGTAAATATTCTTGTGTCATATAAGGAGCAATAGAAGATGGCTATAGTCTGAATTAGAAAGGTGGATTAACTGTTTAATATTTTAAGATTCTTGAAATTAAAGAGGAGAAAGAGTTTAGCTTTACCAAAACTCTGGAGACCCATATAAAGGCTATGTTTGTTTAACACCAAACATGGCCATGTATAGAAAAGGATTTAAGTATTCTCACACATTTGTATAAGTCCATATAACATGTGGAGAAAATAAAGAGATCTTTCTGTGGTATTTTAAAATCTTTCCTCAAGTATGCAACACAACGTTAGGAACAAATGACAGTCCACACGGGGATGTTCAAAGTTCCCTGGAGGGACCTTGGCCCTTTTTTTCTGCTCTGGACTTTCTTTTTCTGCCTCGGTTGATAATGAGTACTTGTTCTGTCATGGGCTCTCAATAGGTGTCTGAAGTCACTTCAGGGAAGACTTAGTGAAGAAAAAAAAAACCCACATTGACTATTCATGTTTATAATGAAAGTAGAAGATGACTACTTATTTGTTGTTGCTCTATCTTAGCAACTCCTGTGTCTTGAAATGATTCCTTCTCTACTTTTGGTATGTGTAAGGCATACATGTATGCGTGCTAGTGAATATCATGGGCACATGTTACAGAGACCATAGGCTGACATTGGGTGTCTTCATCAGTCACTCTCCACTTTAATTTTTGAGGTAGGATCTCTTGTTGAGTCTGGAATTCACCAATGCAGCAAAAGTGGCTGGCCACGAAGCTCTAGGGATCTGCTTATCTCTTGCCTACTGCAAGCATTGGAGTTTCAGGTGTGTCTCATTATGGCTGCCTTGACCATGGGCATCAGAAATTCAAACTCCACTGATAAAGCTTGTGCAGCAAGCAACTTGTTATTTTCTCTGCTCCATTTTCTGTTCTTTAAATTTTTATTCACTTTATTTTATATTGCTGTGATGTATATGTGTGTACATGCATAGGCACATGTGAGCCATGGCAAGCATGTGGAGGTTTTAGGCTTTACGTTGTGGGAACTGGATTTATTCGCCTCTTCCATTATGTGAGGCCCAGATATCCTACTCAGGAGCTCAAGAGGTCAGGTTTGGCAGCAGCAACAGTCTTTACCTACCAAGTCACCTCATCACTGTTCATGAACTTAATTACTTTGCTAATTAATTAATTCTAAGTTAAAAATCAAGATCATGGATGGGCAAACATTTTCCAGTCTCAACAGTTGAAGGGAACCCAATTTTGCTTGTTTTTCATAAATAAAATTGGAAAAGGCACATGTAAAAATTATAAATTATATTATAATTTATTCAAATTTATATAACACTCTCTAAATGAGGGATCCTCAGTTTGGTTTGTACATAAAAGATTAAGGGTCATCTGATGAACAATCAAACATAAAAGAAAGAACTGTGGGGGCTTAAGGGACTTGATTTCTTACTAGAGAGACAAGATAATCATGTAAGAAGTGCTTAACAAAATCCTAGTGCTTTAAGATTAAGAATAAAAACATGCGCATAAGGGAATAGGTGCAGGCTGAGTTTAGGAAAATCAATAGCAGACAACTCTTGGAAGCAAGTCAGACATATAGAATTTAGTTAACCATGAAATTATTCTCATCCTGTGAAATAATAATGATAATAAGAGTAATAATAATAATAAAAAGATCTGAACAAAAAAAAATCAAAACTTGTGCTCAACCCTAAAGGACAAGCAAACGCTATTATTAGAAAACAGTTAAATTTATTTATTAATTATTAAATAAATTTATTTAAAACAGGTAATTTATATAATTCTCTGTCTCAAGTTGTATTGCCAGGTATTGCTGGAGTCCAAGATCAGACAGCAAAGAACTGGGGAAGAACTCTTTTCTTTTCTTTTCTTCTCTTTTCTTTTCTCCTCTTTTCTCCTCTTTTCTTTTCTTGGATATTTTTACTTACATTTCAAATGTTATTCCCTTTCCCAGTTCCCCTCTGGAAACCCCTATCCCATACCCACTCCTCCTACAACCATGAGGATGCTCCCATATCCACTCCTGCCCACCTCCCAGCCCTGGCATTCCCCTATACTGAGTCACTGAGTCTTCACAAGACCACGGGCCTCTCTTCTCATTGATGACCAACAAGGCCATCTTCTGCTACACATGGGCTGGAGCCATGGTTCACTCCATGTGTACTCTTTGGTTGGTGGTTTAGTCCCTGGGAGCTCTGGGGTGTCTGGTTGATTGATATTGTCCTTGCTATGGGGTTGCAAAACCCCTTCAGCTACCTCAGTCTTCCATTGGGGTCCCCATTCTCAGTCTAGTGGTATTCAAGCATCTGCCTCTTTATTTGTTAGGCTCTGGCAGAGCCTCTCAGGAGACAGCTATATCAGGCTCCTTGGTGACGGTATGTGAGATGAATCCCCAAGTGGTGGGGCAGTCTTTGGATGACCTTTGCTTCAGTCTCGGCTCCACACTTTGTCTCCATATTTCCTCCTGTGAGTATTTTGTCCCCCCTTCTAAGAAGGACTGAACATCCACATTTTTGGTCTTCCTTCTTCTTGAGCTTCATGTGGTCTGTCAATTTTATCTTGGGTATTCTGAGCTTTTGAGCTAATATCCACTTAGCAGTGAGTGCATACCATATGTGTTCTTTTGTGATTGTTTTACCTCACTCAGCATATTTTCTAGTTCCATCCATTTGCCTAAGAATTTCAAGAATTTCATTGTTTGTAATAGCTGAGTAATATTCCATTGTATAAATGTAACACATTTTCTGCATTCCTCTGTTGAAGGGAATCTGGGTCCTTTCCAGCTTCTGGCTATTATAAATAAGGCTGCTATGAACATAGTGGAGCATGTGCCTTTGTTGTACGTTGGAGCATCTTTTGGGCATATGACCTAGAGTAGTATAATTGGGTCCTCAAGTAGTGGAGTGTCCAATTTTCTGAGGAACCTGATTTCCACAGTGGTTGTGCCAGCTTCCAATCCCACCAACAATGGAGGAGTGTTCCTCTTTCTCCACGTCTGCTGCCAGCTGAGCTTTTACCTTAGCCATAAAAAACTGGTGTGAGGTGGAATCTTATGCTCTAAGATCAACAATCGGCAAATGGGACCTCATAAAATTGCAAAGCTTCTGTAAGACAAAGGACACTGTCATCAGGACAATACAGCAACCAACAGATTGGGAAAAAAATCTTTACCAATCCTACATCTGATAGAGGACCAATATCCAATATATACGAAGAATTCAAGAAGGTAGACTCCAGAGAATTAAATAACCCTGTTAAAAATGGGGTACAGAACTAAATAAAGAATTCTCAACTGAGTAATATTGAATAGCTGAGAAGCACCTAAAGAAATGTTAATATCTTAAATCATCAGGAAAATGCGAATCAAACAACACCAAGATTTCAGCTCATATCACTGAGAATGGAAGAACTTTTAAGTCTGTGTAAATGGTTTAAAATTCAGGGCTACAGGAAAAGGTCAGAATTAAAGTGCCCACTGTGCAGGCAGGAAGATATGAAGTGAAATCTCCAGTAGGCCCTGTGATTAAAATAGGCACAGTAGCATGTGCCTGTAATCCTAGCACTGGGTGAAAGAAGGGAGGCAGGAGGATTTCTGGAGTTCAGTGGCCAACTTGCTTTATTAAATGGGTGAGCTCCTCATTTAGTGAGAGAACATGCATCAAAACAACAGAATGGGGAGTGATCAAGGAAGAAATTTAAGCACAGTCTATGGCTGCACACATGCATACACACATGCACACACATGGTATAGAAAGATGGGAATTGCTAAAGATAATACAAAATTGGTCATAAATTTATAAGGAATTGAAAACTTCTTATCAAGAAGAATATATCAAGGGCTGGAGATATGGTCTCAATGGCCCAGAGTTAGCAGTATTGCTGCGCTTGTGGAAGACCCAGGTTTAGTTCTTAGCACCCACATGGTGGCTTACAACCACACCTACCTACAGCTTCAAGTGACCCACTATGCTCTCCTGGCCTGCACTAGAACTACAAACAGTTGGAGCACACATAGTGTAGACAAAACAGTTATATACATACAGTTTTAAAAAAAACCTTGCAAAAAATCCAACATGGGGTCCTGAAGGTAAAATTCTCCTCTCAACCATGTTTAATAAAGAATAGTCTTTAATCCTCAAGATAAGATTAGTCTAGCTTGAAAAATTAACCTTTGAATCTGGGTTTGGCTGTATAGCTTGCCTTGGTTCAGTGGCACTGATGGGCACATTTGGCATACACAAAGGCTTAAAGAGTCCTTGCAAATTTGATCTTTTCATCTCTTGCTGTTGGCAATTCTTAGACTTAAATAGGGAAAGCCAAAAATAGGAACCGGGTCATTAGAAGATGAGAGAGTGGCTATTTCTAAATGTTTTCCCAGTCTCTAGATATCTAAGACGTGAGAAGAAAACCATCCCTTATGATTCAGCCCCAGAAAAACACAGCAACTGACAGTAAGCAATAAGGCAAGATATTCACAACAAAAACAGCCAGTTGATTCACTCACCAAATTAGAAGCAAAAGAACTGTTGTACATTTTTAAATTGTGCATGGCATGCAAAAGTTACTGGGCCAAAATGTCAAACAACTTAGAATTGTACTTCAATAAAGGGAGTTGAGTAGAAAGTACCTGGCCATACCACCTCCCCTCTGAAGATTAGGTAGAGTCAGACTCCTATCCCTTCCTCCCACATACTGTATTGTGACTGATGTCCATTACCAAACCATATGCTCTGAGTGTTAGAGGTAACTCACATTTTATATATTATTGTTCATTTGTTGTTTCTTATAATGTCTAGTATACATCAGACATCCAATAAATGTTCATTTGAAACACTTTACATGACTTTTATCTTATAAGACGAGTGCAAAGACAAACAAGTTTCTCAAGACAGATTCAATGGACACCTTAAAAGCTGCACAGAATCCTGTCTATGTAGATGTGTACCACAGGGTCACTGAGTAGGACGTACATCCTACCATATAACAACTTACCTGACACCTGCAATTACCCTAGACTTCCTCACATAATTTTCAAGTTTGACCTAGCTAAGCATTATTAGTTTGCCAAGATGTCACAGATGGAAACTAGATATTAACCTTTGTGCTGTACAATCACATTGAAATTTAGTGCTTGTATCTAGCAGTTTTTGAATT
This sequence comes from Rattus norvegicus, assembly GCF_021556685.1. Lineage (NCBI taxonomy): Eukaryota > Metazoa > Chordata > Mammalia > Rodentia > Muridae > Rattus > Rattus norvegicus. Next base: position 82,042,990 of record NC_141543.1, read on the forward strand.
AGACTTTCTTCCCATAGCCATGGAGATATTTTTATTATGTTTGAGATGCCATATAAGTGGCAACGGCTTATGCTTGATTCTCTTGTCAATTGTCATTAACATCTCTTCAAAAAAAAAAAAAAACAGGCGAAAGGAAATCCTATTCCACCCAACAGCAACGCAATATGAAGAAGAAATCCATCTGCTGGTTGTCCCAAATGGTGAGGAATTTCTCCATCCTCAAGACTATGCCTACTTATAGTATTGGGAAAGAAAGAATAGGAATGTCAAAACTGTGGATAAAGGATTCAGAGCCTGCCCCACATGTGGCCCACACATATACAGCCACCAAACTAGATAAGATGGATGAAGCAAAGAAGTGCAGACCGACAGGAACCGGATGTAGATCTCTCCTGAGAGACACACCCAGAATACAGCAAATACATAGGCGAATGCCAGCAGCAAACCACTGAACTGAGAACAGGACCCCCGTTGAAGGAATTAGAGAAAGGAATAGAAGAGCTTGAAGGGGCTCGAGACCCCATATGAACAACAATGCCAAGCAACCAGAGCTTCCAGGGACTAAGCCACTACCCAAAGACTATACTTGGACTGACCCTGGGCTCCAACCTCATAGGTAGCAATGAATAGCCTAGTAAGAGCACCAGTGGAAGGGGAAACCCTTGGTCCTGCCAAGACTGAACCCCCAGTGAACGTGATTGTTGGGAGGAGGGCGGCAATGGGGGGAGGATGGGGAGGGGAACACCCATAGAGAAGAGGAGGGTGAGGGGTTAGAGGGATGTTGGCCCAGAAACCGGGAAAGGGAATAACAATCGAAATGTAAATAAGAAATAAGAAACAAGTTAATAAAGATGAAAAAAAAAAGAACCTTAGAACAGTGTCTTTTCTCTCTCATATCCACACATGAAACTGTACCTAAAGAGGGGCTTGACTACTGTTGGTCTGGAATCCAGATCTATTGCCGTGTGTCTTCTCTAATTTTATTTTTTTAAATTTTCTCTATTTTTAGTTACATATGTGCTTGTGTGCATTTGTTGTTATGAGTGAAAGTGTTTGCGTGTGTGTGTGTGTGTGTGTGTGTGTGTGTGTGTGTGTGTGTGTGTGTGTGTGTGTGTATGTGAATCCAGTGCTTATGGAATTCAGGAGGGCACATCCAAATCCTCTGGAATTGGTGTTATGTATGGATGGTTATCTTGCTTAGTTGTTGGGAACTAAATGCAGGTCCTCTGAAAGACGTGGTTAAGAGCTACCAAACCACCTTTTCTATCCCTATTTTCACATTCCTGTGGTAGAAAAGATAAGATAAGAAGAGAAGAAAAGGATAATGAACACAGAGCTGAAAACCTGTTTCCTCAGTTTTGTAGGCTCGACTGTCATCTGTGACTTCAGGCTTCTTGCTGGACTGAGCTGATACTGATGGCGTAATAGCCCTGCTGTCTTCTACTTGGTGAAGCTTTACTTCTGCCCAGTTCTCTGTTGATAAAGGGGCGTCTCCTCTTCATTTGTATGTGGTTTCTGGAAGGCAGCAACCATATAGGAGTCTATCCAAATGCCTTATGGGTTTTCCTTAATAGCTACAGTGCATTCGATTTACAGCCGCTCAGCAAACTCTTGTCCTCATTATCGTTGGGAGTTGGGGAACTTAGGTCTTTTGCTTTTCACATACTCGGCATCCCTGCGAATCTTCAGGCATTCTAGTGATATATCATTGGCAAAATCAGAACAAGTGTTAGAGTTTTCAGTCCATAATTATTTCTAACTCAATATAGAAGGTGTTAGGTCTCAGAACTGCCAAGGTACTCAAGTAGCATCCATAAAATTCTTGTGAATCGAATTTGAACAAAAGTTGGATAACTATTAGTCTAACAAGTTTCATGGCAAACACTTTTTGTCTAAAGTATTTCATGTACAGTCATAAGAAATAAGTTGTGTTGCCTAAGTTGTATTAATATGTTTCATGCTTGCCGATGAAAAACTGTGATATAACACATAGGAAAATGTGTATATTAATTACAGAAAAGGCCTCATAAATTAGGTAACTGTTTTTACAATCCATTAACTGGTAAGGTCTAAGTAAAGCCACTAACATACTCAGAGATGTATTAATTCACATACCAAATGATATATGGGGAACTCTCTAAAAAAACTATGAATAATTTTGGTTGATTATTTTACGTAATGTTACTTTGCTTCCCCGATTTAAGAGCAAATTCTCAAATACACTGTATTAATGGATTGATTCAGGTAAGTTTAGTCTTTCCTTGAGTGGTCACTCTGTTTTGTGTGTGTCTGTATTGAAACTCTTCCCAACAATTTCATTGGTAACAATTACAATTTTAGATCCAAACCCTTGTGAATTTAATTTGACAGCAGCACACATCAAATTCTGACTCCATAGCTACATGCCTTCACGTTTCAAGGTAGAATGTTAAGCAGAAAGTCTGGGCATGAGGTAGTGTTATTTTGGGCACTGACTAGCAAATTCTTTTGGGGAATAGTGTTCTATTAGAGAACATATCAGAGAATTGATTGGTTGCAATGATGGAGTACTTTGGGGTATTCAGTATGGGTCTGGCATTAGATATATTTGAACAAGGACTGATATGAAAATGTTTGTGTGTGGGGAGGATGGTCACAAGCAGGGTAAGGGGGATAGATGATGAACCTGGAAGTTTAAGCAATTGGCAGTAATCATGAGGAGTGTAGAAGAAAATCCGCCAATGGTACTTACTGAAATACTTTTTATAAGTATTCAGGTCTGTTTCAACCACCTTTTAATGATCTCTTTTGTTTTGCTCAGCAATGTATTTCTCCTTATCCCTTCTTGTACTGTTGATCTCAGATTTTTACTTAAAATTTTGTGTTTGTTTACAGCTTCTGCACACAAACAGAAGGGTCTAAATGGGGATGCAGGAAGCTGGTCTCATCATTTTTTCAGGTAACTTAAGAAGAAGGAGAAGAAGAAGAAGAAGAAGAAGAAGAAGAAGAAGAAGAAGAAGAAGAAGAAGAAGAAGAAGAAGAAGAAGAAGAAGAAGAAGAAGAAGAAGAAGAAGGAGAAGAGGAGGAGGAGGAGGAGGAGGACTTAGAGCTAGGAATGCTTCTTGCTAAGACATCACTTCTAAGTTTGAAAAAATTCAGAGATGGAAATATAATTCAAGAAACTTAATTGTCTAGAGCAGAGTAAACGTAAGTTTTCATGCTAACACACTGTTACTTACTGCATGTATTGTATAAATGAGGCCACAACTTGTCCAGTACAAGCATCAAAAGAAGGATGTGCAGTGACTTATTAACACTGACACAGTATAGTCTATAGCCCTCACCCAGGTTTTTCCAGTTTTTGTAAAACATCCTTTTACACCTATAACAGTATTAAAAATAAAATGCATTTTATATTAGTTGTCAAATCTCTTTAGGGGCAAATTTTCAGTTTTTTCTTGACTTTAAATCATTGAAACCTTTTTTTTTTTGAGATAAATCAGTTTTGTTAATCGATGCCTTATTTATTTATTATCTTTTTTCATTAATTATTTATTCCATTTGCATTCTTCTCCCAGTCCTTCCTCACATTGCCCCTACCTCCATCCCTCCCCTTCACCTCTGAAAAGGGGGAGATTCCTCTGGTGGAACCAACCCACCCTGGCACCTCAAGTTAGTAGGGGGAAGCAGGATCCACAGGCAAGGAACAGAGTCAGGGTAAGAAAGAGTAGGGGCTAGAGAGATGGCTCATTGGTTAAAAACATTGACTGCTCTTCCAGAGTTCCTGAGTTCGATTCCCAGCAACAACATGGTGGCTCACAACCATCTGTAATAGGATCTGATATGCTCTTCTTGTATGTCTGAGGACAACAACAGTATACTCATATACATAAAACAAATAAATATATCTTAAAATAAAGAAAGAGTAGCCATTGTTATTTTGTAGATAGGACATTCATATTCTTCAACATATCAAATCCTGATTTTTCTCTTCACCTTTCCCTCCTCTTCTTCCTCCTCCTCCCTTCTTCCTCCTTCTCCTTCTCTTTTACTTCCTCTTCCTCTTCTATGTTTCTTCTTCCTCTTTCTTGTTAGAGGTCATACAATTAAAATTTTAACATTTGTATTAATACTAATTTTATCATTGACTAAAATAGATGCATAAGCACCTCCTCCCTCCACCCTAGATCTGACATCTCATTATGACTTACTGGGACTCAATACCTGTTTTTTGTTGTTGTTTTTCTCCTCAAGAATTTTAAGAGTTAACTGTTTAGAAAGGAAATCAGAAGAGAATGAAGAGAGAGAAAAAGAAAGTTAAAATGATAAAAATTATTAAAAGGAGTACAGATAGATCCCCCTAGGAAAGAAAAATAGAGCAAAATGTTATGGAATGAAGGTTGGGGACTGGAACTAGAGGATCAAGTAGGGAGGGGGAAAGAAAGCATAGGATGAGGGGCGGAGTACAGGGAGAGATAGGTAAGATTAAGGACCATATGAGGTGTAGTGTGAAAACCTAATATTGTAGAATCTTCATGAAATGTTTACATATATTGAGGATCTAAACAAAACTATCTCAACTTCATGTCTCTTGTCATTGAATGAAGCTTCCAGTACTGGACTTAGGTTACATACAATAGAATTGTTGGCCAAAAGAGTCCCATAGGAATGTCTATGTTACCCAGGCTTTTATGGTTTGCATTTTGATCTCTTCAAACAAATGGGTAAGTCCCATTGCTGAAGGCCATGCTTACAAAATTCATTGAATTTGGAGGAGTCGATCTTTTACCTACACAGAGACTTCACACCTATATTCTAGTGTCTTTGGTAGAGGAAGGGATTTTGCACATCATCAAAGGAAAAATGTAAACATCAATAGGGCTACATAGGCATTGGTCTACCATAGTGTCATGTCTGCAAGATATGCTAGTGCAATGTTGACACAGCTTGTGGGAGTTACCAACCAATATCTGATTTGGCTTAATGCCCATTCCATGAGATGGAACCCATACCCAAGAAGACTTGGGTGACCACAAATGTGAAACTGGGTAGCTCAGGGACCTAGGATAAAACCAAATACAGTAGTTCTAAACAAAATAAAACAAAAACATAGTAATAAAATTACTCCTAATGATATACTCTTTTTTTTTATTAACTTGAGTATTTCTTATATACATTTCAAGTGTTATTCCCTTTCCCGGTTTCCGGGCAAACATCCCCCTCCCCCCTCCCCTTCCTTATGGGTGTTCCCCTCCCAACCCTCCCCCCATTGCCGCCCTCCCCCCATAGACTAGTTCACTGGGGGTTCAGTCTTAGCAGGACCCAGGGCTTCCCCTTCCACTGGTGCTCTTACTAGGATATTCATTGCTACCTATGGGGTCAGAGTCCAGGGTCAGTCCATGTATAGTCTTTAGGTAGTGATTAGTCCCTGGAAGCTCTGGTTGCTTGGCATTGTTGTACTTTTGGGGTCTTGAGCCCCTTCAAGCTCTTCCAGTTCTTTCTCTGATTCCTTCAACGGGGGACCTATTCTCAGTTCAGTGGTTTGCTGCTGGCATTCGCCTCTGTATTTGCTGTATTCTGGCTGTGTCTCTCAGGAGCGATCTACATCCGGCTCCTGTTGGTCTGCACTTCTTTGCTTCATCCATCTTGTCTAATTGGGTGGCTGTATATGTATGGGCCACATGTGGGGCAGGCTCTGAATGGGTGTTCCTTCAGTCTCTGTTTTAATCTTTGCCTCTCCCTTCCCTGCCAAGGGAATTCTTTTTCCTCATTTAAAGAAGGAGTGAAGCATTCACATTTTGATCATCCGTCTTGAGTTTCATTTGTTCTAGGGATCTAGGGTAATTCAAGCATTTGGGCTAATAGCCACTTATCAATGAGTGCATACCATGTATGTCTTTCTGTGATTGGGTTAGCTCACTCAGGATGATATTTTCCAGTTCCAACCATTTGCCTACGAATTTCATAAACTCGTTGTTTTTGATAGCTGAGTAATATTCCATTGTGTAGATGTACCACATTTTCTGTATCCATTCCTCTGTTGAAGGGCATCTGGGTTCTTTCCAGTTTCTGGCTATTATAAATAAGGCTGCGATGAACATAGTGGAGCCCGTGTCTCTTTTATATGTTGAGGCATCTTTTGGGTATATGCCCAAGAGAGGTATAGCTGGATCCTCAGGCAGTTCAATGTCCAACTTTCTGAGGAACCTCCAGACTGATTTCCAGAATGGTTTTACCAGTCTGCAATCCCACCAACAATGGAGGAGTGTTCCTCTTTCTCCACATCCTCGCCAGCATCTGCTGTCACCTGAGTTTTTGATCTTAGCCATTCTCACTGGTGTGAGGTGAAATCTCAGGGTTGTTTTGATTTGCATTTCCCTTATGACTAAAGATGTTGAACATTTCTTTAGGTGTTTCTCAGCCATTCGGAATTCCTCAGCTGTGAATTCTTTGTTTAGCTCTGAACCCCATTTTTTAATAGGGTTATTTGTTTCCCTGTGGTCTAACTTCTTGAGTTCTTTGTATATTTTGGATATAAGGCCTCTATCTGTTGTAGGATTGGTAAAGATCTTTTCCCAATCTGTTGGTTGCCGTTTTGTCCTAACCACAGTGTCCTTTGCCTTACAGAAGCTTTGCAGTTTTATGAGATCCCATTTGTCGATTCTTGATCTTAGAGCATAAGCCATTGGTGTTTTGTTCAGGAAATTTTTTCCAGTGCCCATGTGTTCCAGATGCTTCCCTAGTTTTTCTTCTATTAGTTTGAGTGTGTCTGGTTTGATGTGGAGGTCCTTGATCCACTTGGACTTAAGCTTTGTACAGGGTGATAAGCATGGATCGATCTGCATTCTTCTACATGTTGCCCTCCAGTTGAACCAGCACCATTTGCTGAAAATGCTATCTTTTTTCCATTGGATGGTTTTGGCTCCTTTGTCAAAAATCAAGTGCCCATAGGTTGTGGGTTCATTTCTGGGTCTTCAATTCTATTCCATTGGTCTATCTGTCTGTCTCTGTACCAATACCATGCAGTTTTTATCACTATTGCTCTGTAATACTGCTTGAGTTCAGGGATAGTGATTCCCCCTGAAGTCCTTTTATTGTTGAGGATAGCTTTAGCTATCCTGGGTTTTTTGTTATTCCAGATGAATTTGCAAATTGTTCTGTCTAACTCTTTGAAGAATTGGATTGGTATTTTGATGGGGATTGCATTGAATCTGTAGATCGCTTTTGGTAAAATGGCCATTTTTACTATATTAATCCTGCCAATCCATGAGCATGGGAGATCTTTCCATCTTCTGAGGTCTTCTTCAATTTCCTTCTTCAGTGTCTTGAAGTTCTTACTGTACAGATCTTTTACTTGCTTGGTTAAAGTCACACCGAGGTACTTTATATTATTTGGGTCTATTATGAAGGGTGTCATTTCCCTAATTTCTTTCTCGGCTTGTTTCTCTTTTGTGTAGAGGAAGGCTACTGATTTATTTGAGTTAATTTTATACCCAGCCACTTTGCTGAAGTTGTTTATCAGCTTTAGTAGTTCTCTGGTGGAACTTTTGGGATCACTTAAATATACTATCATGTCATCTGCAAATAGTGATATTTTGACTTCTTCTTTTCCGATCTGTATCCCCTTGACCTCCTTTTGTTGTCTGATTGCTCTGGCTAGAACTTCAAGAACTATATTGAATAAGTAGGGAGAGAGTGGGCAGCTTTGTCTAGTCCCTGATTTTAGTGGGATTGCTTCGAGTTTCTCTCCATTTAGTTTAATGTTAGCAACTGGTTTGCTGTATATGGCTTTTACTATGTTCAGGTATGGGCCTTGAATTCCTATTCTTTCCAGGACTTTTATCATGAAGGGGTGTTGAATTTTGTCAAATGCTTTCTCAGCATCTAATGAAATGATCATGTGGTTTTGTTCTTTCAGTTTGTTTATATAATGGATCACGTTGATGGTTTTTCGTATATTAAACCATCCCTGCATGCCTGGGATGAAGCCTACTTGGTCATGGTGGATGATTGTTTTGATGTGCTCTTGGATTCGGTTTGCCAGAATTTTGTTGAGTATTTTTGCGTCGATATTCATAAGGGAAATTGGTCTGAAGTTCTCTTTCTTTGTTGTCTTTGTGTGGTTTAGGTATAAGAGTAATTGTGGCTTCGTAGAAGGTATTCGGTAGTGATCCATCTGTTTCAATTTTGTGGAATAGTTTGGATAATATTGGTATGAGGTCTTCTATGAAGGTTTGATAGAATTCTGCACTAAACCCATCTGGACCTGGGCTCTTTTTGGTTGGGAGACCTTTAATGACTGCTTCTATTTCCTTAGGAGTTATGGGGTTGTTTAACTGGTTTATCTGTTCCTGATTTAACTTCGGTACCTGGTATCTGTCTAGGAAATTGTCCATTTCCTGAAGATTTTCAAATTTTGTTGAATATAGGTTTTTATAGTAAGATCTGATGATTTTTTGAATTTCCTCTGAATCTGTTGTTATGTCTCCCTTTTCATTTCTAATTTTGTTAATTTGGACGCACTCTCTGTGTCCTCTCGTTAGTCTGGCTAACGGTTTATCTATCTTGTTGATTTTCTCAAAGAACCAACTTTTGGTTCTGTTGATTCTTTCTATGGTCCTTTTTGTTTCTACTTGGTTGATTTCAGCTCTGAGTTTGATTATTTCCTGCCTTCTACTCCTCCTGGGTGTATGTGCTTCTTTTCGTTCTAGAGCTTTTAGGTGTGCTGTCAAGCTGCTGACATATCCTCTTTCCTGTTTCTTTCTGCAGACACTCAGCGCTATGAGTTTTCCTCTTAGCACACCTTTCATTGTGTCCCATAAGTTTGGGTATGTTGTACCTTCATTTTCATTAAATTCTAAAAAGTTTTTAATTTCTTTCTTTATTTCTTCCTAGACCAGGTTATCATTGAGTAGAGCATTGTTCAATTTCCAAGTATATGCGGGCATTCTTCCTTGATTGTTATTGAAGACCAGTTTTAGGCCGTGGTGGTCTGATAGCACGCATGGGATTATTTCTATCTTTCTGTACCTGTTGAGGCCCGTTTTTTGACCAATTATATGGTCAATTTTGGAGAAAGTACCATGAGGATCTGAGAAGAAGGTATATCCTTTTGCTTTAGGATGGAATGTTCTATAAATATCCGTTAAGTCCATTTGGCTCATGACTTCTCTTAGTCTGTCTACATCTGTGTTCAATTTCTGTTTCCATGATCTGTCCATTGATGAGAGTGGGGTGTTGAAATCTCCCACTATTATTGTGTGAGGTGCAATGTGTGTTTTGAGCTTTAGTAAGGTTTCTTTTACATATGTAGGTGCCCTTGTATTTGGGGCATAGATATTTAGGATTGAGAGTTCATCTTGGTGGATTTTTCCTTTGATGAATATGAAGTGTCCTTCCTTATCTTTTTTGATGACTTTTAATTGAAAATTGATTTTATTTGATATTAGAATTGCTACTCCAGCTTGCTTCTTCTGACCATTTGCTTGGAAAATTGTTTTCCAGCCTTTCACTTGTAGAACTAGAGTTTCATAAAGGTTACTCATTGTCAGAGCCCGAATGTGCAGAACTAGAGTTTCATAAAGGTTGCTCATTGTCAGAGTCCAGATGTGCAGGGCGGGACGTGCCTGAGGGAGAGCCAGAGATAGGACTTGCCAAACCAGCTATCAGCCCCAAGGACACTGACCATCCGTAGCTACCCCCTCCCCTTCCTTCACCCCCCTGAGTGAGATGAGTCACCCTACCTGCCTGCCGAGCTGCTGGAGAGCACGTACTCCTTGCTGATGTAATTTCTCGCCGAAAGTAACTGTGCACCATTTGAATTGACCAATCATGTGCAACCGCGTGAATGCCCCTTACCTCCCCTATATAAACCCCTGAGTCTGGAGGCTCGGGGTCGATTCCTCTGTCTCCTGTGTGAGATATGTGTCGACCCGGGATCCCACTAAGACCCGGGATCTCGTTAATAAAAGCTACCTCTTGCTGTTACATCAAGAATGGCTCCTCGTGGTTCCTGGGGGCACCCCATCCCACAATTGGAGCGAGAGACACGTTCCCCATTTTGGGGTACGCTCTTTCACACTCTGAGGTAATGTCTGTCTTTGTCTCTGAGGTGTGTTTCCTGTAGGCAGCAGAATGCAGGGTCCTCGTTGCGTATCCAGTTTGTTAATCTATGTCTTTTTATTGGGGAGTTGAGGCCATTGATGTTGAGAGATATTAAGGAATAGTGATTATTGCTTCCCATTATATTCATATTTGGATGTGAGGTTATGTTTGTGTGCTTTCATTCTCTTTGTTTTGTTGCCAAGACGATTAGTTTCTTGCTTCTTCTAGGGTATAGCTTGCCTCCTTATGTTGGGCTTTACCATTTATTATCCTTTGTAGTGCTGGATTTGTAGAAAGATATTGTGTAAATTTGGTTTTGTCATGGAATATCTTGGTTTCTCCATCTATGTTAATTGAGAGTTTTGCAGGATACAGTAACCTGGGCTGGCATTTGTGTTCTCTTAGGGTCTGTATGACATCAGTCCAGGATCTTCTGGCCTTCATAGTTTCTGGCGAGAAGTCTGGTGTGATTCTGATAGGTCTGCCTTTATATGTTACTTGACCTTTTTCCCTTACTGCTTTTAATATTCTTTCTTTATTTTGTGCGTTTGGTGTTTTGACTATTATGTGACGGGAGGTGTTTCTTTTCTGGTCCAATCTATTTGGAGTTCTGTAGGCTTCTTGTATGCCTATGGGTATCTCTTTTTTTAGATTAGGGAAGTTTTCTTCTATGATTTTGTTGAAGATATTTACTGGTCCTTTGAGCTGGGAGTCTTCACTCTCTTCTATACCTATTATCCTTAGGTTTGATCTTATCATTGAGTCCTGGATTTCCTGTATGTTTTGGAAGTAGCTTTTTCGCTTTACATTATCTTTGACAGTTGAGTCAATGATTTCAATGGAATCTTCTGCTCCTGAGATTCTCTCTTCCATCACTTGTATTCTGTTGGTGAAGCTTGTATCTACAGCTCCTTGTCTCTTCTTTTGGTTTCTATATCCAGGGTTGTTTCCATGTGTTCTTTCTTGATTGCTTCTATTTCCATTTTTAATTCCTTCAACTGTTTGATTGTGTTTTCCTGGAATTCTTTCAGGGATTTTTGCGATTCCTCTCTGTAGGCTTCTACTTGTTTATTAATGTTTTCCTGTGTTTCCCTAAGGGAGTTCTTCACGTCTTTCTTGAAGTCCTCCAGCATCATGATCAAATATGATTTTGAAACTAGATCTTGCTTTTCTGGTGTGTTTGGATATTCCATGTTTGTTTTGGTGGGAGAAGTGGGCTCCGATGGTGCCATGTAGTCTTGGTTTCTGTTGCTTGGGTTCCTGCGCTTGCCTCTCGCCATCAGATTATCTCTAGTGTTACTTTGTTCTGCTATTTCTGATAGTGGCTAGACTGTCCTATAAGCCTGTGTGTCAGGAGTGCTGTAGACCTGTTTTCCTCTCTTTCAGTCAGTTATGGGGACAGAGTGTTCTGCTTTCGGGCGTGTAGTTTTTCCTCTCTACAGGTCTTCAGTTGTTCCTGTGGGCCTGTGTCTTGAGTTCACCAGGCAGCTTTCTTGCAGCAGAAAAGTTGTTCTTACCTGTGGTCCCGAGGCTCAAGTTCGCTCGTGGGGTGCTGCCCAGGGGCTCTCTGCAGCGGCAGCAACCAGGAAGACCTGTGCCGCCGTTTCCGGGAGCTTCAGTGCACCAGGGTTCCAGATGGTCTTTGGCTTTTTCCTCTGGCGTCCGAGATGTGTGTGCAGAGAGCAGTCTCTTTTGGTTTCCCAGGCTTGTCTGCCTCTCTGAAGGTTCAGCTCTCCTTCCCACGGGATTTGGGTGCAGAAAACTGTTTATCTGGTCTGTTTCCCTCAGGTTCCGGCGGTGTCTCAGGCAGGGGTCCTGCTCTCCTGGGCCCTCCCCCACGGGAGCCCAGAGGCCTTATACAGTTTCCTCTTGGGCCAGGGATGTGGGCAGGGGTGAGCAGTGTTGGTGGTCTCTTCTGCTCTGCAGCCTCAGGAGTGCCCACCTGACCAGTTGGTTGGGTCTCTCTCTCACAGGGTCGGGGAGCAGAGAGCTGCTGTGGGCCGGGATCCGCGGGTGTGGGACTTCCGGTAAACACAGAATGTGCCCGGTCCTAGAGGAATTCTGCTTCCGTGTGTCCCAAGCTCACCAGGCAGCTTTCTTGCAGCAGAAAAGTTGGTCTTACCTGTGGTCCCAAGGCTCAAGTTTGCTCGTGGGGTGTTGCCCCCGTCTCTCTGCAGGGGCAGCAACCAGGAAGGTCTGTGCCGCCCCTTCCGGGAGCTTCAGTGCACCAGGGTTCCAGATGGTCTTTGGCTTTTTCCTCTGGACTCCGAGATGTGTGTCTAATGATATACTCTTAAATTAGTGACTTGCTCAGCCATCATCAAAGAAGGTTCTTCCTAGAGTTATGGACAAATCCAAAGACTTGCAGCTAGACGTTACACAGAGGAGAAGAGACCTCAGAACACTCAGCCCTAGGTGGGATATATCCATCTAATCTCTCCCCATACGCTTCAGGGAACACCATGGAAGAGGAAGTTAAAAGAGTATAAGAGCCAGAGGGAATGGAGGACACACACACACACACACACACACACGCACGCACACACACACACACACACACCACAGACACCATACACACCACATCACATACCACACACACACACACACACACACACACACACACACACACTACACACCACACATATACCACACATACACACACACACCACACCAAACACATATAACACACACACACAGGCATACCACACACACACACACCCCCCCACACACACGCACATGCACGCACAAACACACACCACAGACACCATACACACATACCCCACACACATACCCCCCCAACACACCACACACCACACACACACCACACCACACACAAACACACACACATGTACACACACACACCACAAACACCATACACACATACCCCACACACATACCCCCCCAACACACCACATACCACACCCCCCCACACACACACCACAAACACACCACACATACTAAAGGACCTCTAACCAATAGGATTTATGCATATATAAATTCACAGAGAGAGTGGCAGCATGCACAAGGCCTACACAAGTCTGCACTAGATGGGACCGTAGAACTGAAAGAAATGGACACATTCCCCCAACCCTAACCTGGAAGCCATCTCTAATTGATAACCACTTGCAAATGAAAATTTAATTTTCTCCGAGGAGTCTCACTAGAGAAACACTGCTCTTAAGTGTAGACTGTATGTTCAGCTCCAGATGGCCAAAAAAATGAACTCAATTGAGTATTTAGAGGTTTCATGTCTTAAAACGTTATATAAGGACTTTTTTCCTTTAAAATTATATATACATATATACATATATATACATATATGCCTATGCATATACAAAGATCATACATAGAGGTGATTACTGTTGATATACAAATAAAAATTAGAGCCAAGAACATGTCTTTAATAAGACATTCTCTTAGCAATAGAAAACTAAGGAGCATTCCTGGGAGATTTCTGTATTGTGGTATGAGTGGCGCCAAGATTTCTTGAGCAAGCTTTAATTGTTTGCTCACACTTTCATCTAATCATCCTTATATTTGTGCAAACATTTGAGTGCTTCAGAGTTATCAGCCATATAACAATACATGAGAAATACAAAGGCAATGATTGGTTTTCTGACCTTTATTCCCTCTTCTAATTATTTTCCTTTCACCCAATTCCCATCCCAATAACTTAACTATTAGTACATATGTAAGACCAAGAAGCAAACAATGCTTAATAGATTGCTCATATCTTAGCAGACATTATTTTAGGTGATTTACATATCCACATGGATTTGAAATTCATAATATAGTGGTCAAAGGAAGACATACAATTATAGGAAAATTTCAGGCACTATAGAATTATTGTTATTACTGGAGATATTTAACTGTTAGTGACTCTGGTACTAATAATTAGTACCTCCAGGAGAGCTGTGGCGCTTTGGATGACCTGTACCTGTTTGTCCCCACACCCCCACCTTTCTCTCCACCTCAAGGTGAACCCTGCTCCTCTGATTCTCATTCTATTTCATTTTCCGTGGTCACAGAAGAGTTGAGGCCAGCTAGACTTGAACTAACACCTTTGAAATTAAGAGCAAAAGGAAATCTTCGTTTTATGTAATGTTCTAAGGTATTTGTCATGAAATGTCTGACCATGTTGCTGTCGTCTTATTGTATAAAAGCACTCCTTAGTCCTGACTCTCACGTAGTTCTCAATGCTCATCCTCCCTTTTTCCTCGACTCTCTTTTACCTGAATTCTGGAAACCACCATTCTATTCTCAGCTAGAATGCCACCAATATTTTATTTTTCAAGAAATAAAAACAATGTGTCTTTTAATGGAGCCAATCAATCTACATTTGCATTCAAGTTTTTCAAATCGCTTTCTTTCTTTCTTTCTTTCTTTCTTTCTTTCTTTCTTTCTTTCTTTCTTTCTTTCTCTCTCTCTTTCTTTCTATAGTTCAGTCATTACCCGCCTCCCTGTTCACCCTCCCATAGTTCTTCATCCTATGCCACATCCCCCGACTCCAAACATGCTTCTCCTGCTGGACCTTCTCGCTCCCTGGGGCCTTAGGTCTCTGGAGGGTTAGGCACATGCTTTCTCGCTGAGGACAGACTAGGCAGTCCTCTGCTTTCTATGTGTTGGGGAACTTGGACTAGCTAGTGTGTGCTGCATGGTTGGTGGCTCAGTGTTTGAGAGAGCTCAGGGATCTGAGTTAGTTGAGACCATTAGTCTTCCTATGGGGTCACCCTCCTCCTCGGCTTCTTCCAGTCTTTCTCTAATTCAACCTCAGGGGTACCTGGCTTCAGTCCATTGGTTGGGTGTAAGTATCTACATCTGTCTCAGTCAGCTGCTTGTTGGACCTCTCAGAGGACAGCCATGCTAGTCCCCTGTCTGTAAGCACATAGCATCAGTAATAGGGTCAGATCTTGGAGTCTCCACTTGAGATGGATCCCAATTTGGGCCGGTCACTGGACTACCTTTCCCTCAGTCTCATCTTCTCTTTTAGACAGGAATAATTCTGGGTTAGAATTTTTGACTATGGGTTGACAACCCCATCCCTCTACTTGATGCCCTGTCTTTCTACTGGAGGTGGACTCTTTTTATGGTTGGGTATTTCCTTTAAGGTCCCTCCTTTTGAGTCTCTCATCTCCCAAGTCTCTGGTGCATTCTAGAAGGTACTCCTACCATCCCCTCTCCAGGTTGCATATTTCCATTCATTCTCCGGGCCCTCAGGGCTTCTCTCCTGTTCCCTACCCAACACCTGCTCATGTTCTCCTTTTCTTCTCACCTCTCCTACTCAGGTCCCTCCTTTCCTCTGCCTCCCATGATTGCTTTCTACTTCCTCCCAAGAGTGATTGAAGCATCCTCACTTGGGCCTTTGGCTTGTTAACCTTCTTGAGTTCTGTTGCTGGTGGAATTGCAAACTGGTACCACTCTGGAAATCAATATGGAGTTTCCTGAGAAAATTGGAAATAGATCTACCTGAAAACCCAGCTATACCATTCTTGGGCATATACCCAAAAGATGCCCCAACATACCACAGGGGCACATGCTCCACTATGTTCATAGCACCTTTCTCTGTGATATCCAGAAGCTGGAAACAACTCAAATATCCCACAATGGAAGAATGGATACCGAAAACATAGTTCATTTACACAATGGAATACTATTCATCTATTAAGAATGAGGACATCATGAGTTTTGCAGGCAAATGGATAGAACTAGAAAATATCCTGAGTGAGGTATCTCAGATCCAAAATGACATGCCTGGTTTGTACTGACTAATAAGTGGATATTAGCCCAAAAATGTACAGGACACAAATATTTTTTTAAAAGAATTCTCGATGATTATCTTTCAAGAAGATAGGCTCAATGTCCCTGGGAAAGATCTTTGTGCATTGTCAATATGGTAAGTGGTGTGAGAAAAGCATTCCACTGTCAAAATGATTGATTATATTATAACAAAAAGAGTTTGATGTCTCATAGTCACTGAGGACCTACTAAAGGCTAGTCCAACTTTTGTAAGTATCGAAATCAATTTGGTGTCTGGGAACCTCTATAAAGGAGGGAGAAGGCAGAAGCACCTGCTCGAGGACGCTCCTGATTCTCATCCTTTCAATGCTTCAAAGCAACCCTCCCAGTCTCACAGCATAATATATTGTACAACTAACCTCGCTACTTTCAAAGTACTTGCATCTACTAAAGTTTTATGATCCTGACACTGCTGTATCAGTAACCCTCAGCAGAATGCCTTGTCACCTAGTAACCAAGCCATAAATACTCCTGAAATAAGCAGATGCTCAGGAGGTCAGGAAGGAAAAATGGAAACACAAAGAGGAGACTCTTTAGGATATAATTGGTGTTCAGTTAGATCATTAAAGTCACTTTCAGCCCCAAATCACTTTTCTCAACAACCTGTGTACCCTCCCATCACTACTGATTGAGGATTCTACAGAAGTAAGAAAAATTCATATTCCCGTTGGAGTTTAAGTTCACCGAGGGGAAGAAGGGTCTGATGGCTTTTATCAGTCTGAGGTTAGAAAATCCATAAATATGGACAGGTTCCCTGTAAGTGGACCATTTTGTGATGAACAATCCTTATTGGGTACTGGCATAATTTTATAGTTTTATGTCTGTCTTAGTCCCCTTTGAAAATATTTGTTCTTTCTAAAAACTGTTTCTAGTAAAGAGGTAATGTAGACCAGAATATTTGTGTTATGATTCTTCTACAAAGAACACTTTGGCATGTGGGGTCATGCTCTTTACAGTTTTAATTGTGGGTCTGTATGTATATGCGTGTGTGTGTCTGTGTGAGCAAGTCCTTATCTGTGTGAGCACATGTTTCTGGGTTTCTATCTACAGGCCAGAGATTGATGGTGGCTGTGTTTTCTATCACTCTATGCTTATTTATGTAGGTAGGGTCTTGACTCAACTAAGAGCTCACTAGTTTAGTTAAAATGGCTAACCAGTGTGTTTGTGCAATCCCTTTCTCTGCCCTCAAGACTTCAAATGGACCACCACACTCACTTTGATTTTGTGGGGGCGCTGGAGATCTTAACTATGCACCTTTCACTCATGTGCCATGTTTTCTATCCACTGATCCCCGAGTCCTCTTCTAGAGTCTGGAGTGCTGCTTTGGTTCTTGCAGATCAGAGTCCCGTGTCCTTGCTCATGTTTCTTTCCCTCACAGTCACAGCAGTCATTGATCTCCAGTATGACTGAACAATTCAACACCTCTTCATAGCCACAGGACTTTGTTCAGGAGTCAGGGATGACATGATCTATACTAAAATTAACACAGCTAATTAAATAGTACTTAATGACAAAAAACACTACACAGCATTTTTGTAGTTGTCAGACATTAGCAAAGAAAGGGAGTTTTTTATCTGCTTGTTTATCTTTTAGTTTTTAGCAGGAAGTACTTTATTAGTAAGAAAATAACAATAACATATTTATTATTTATTATAGCTTATTTAAAACACACACATGTACATACATATATTATTTTAAAGTTAGCAGCTGTAGATTTTTTTTCTTAGCAGTTAAAAAAATCGTACTTTGCAGAAGTCTTGGTCATTCCTTTTATCTTGCTGCAGGTCCAGAACTAATATTTACTGAGACAATCAATAAATGTAGCTATGAAACATATGTCTTCAATTGTCAATCCAGGACATTTAAAGTTGAATGTTTTCAGGTTCAAGATGAGAAAACTAAGATCAATAAAGCTTTCCCTTTTTTTGTTTAATATTATAAAATCTTACATCTCTCTATCTATCATCTATCTATCTATTATCTATCTACCTATCTATCAATCTATCAATCTATCTCAGTCTACATCTATTTGTTTGTGTATATATGTGTGTATTTGTGTGTGTGTGTGTGTATGCTTGTGTGTATACATGTGTCTGGGTATGTGTGCATGCTTCGGTGGTGTCCTTGTAGGTGTCAGAAGAGAACTGTCAATAATTAGTATTTCCTTCCGCTATGTGCGTTCACAAAATTGTAATCAATTCCTCAGGCTTGGAAGCAAGTGCTTTTATTCAGGGAGACATCCCCGCAGCCCCAATATTTTACTTTCAGAAGTGTTATCTTGGTGTTAAGAATGTCAGTAGTAGATTTTGTGTTTCTTTTGATAAAATGCCCAACTGTCTTTGGCCTTAGATGAAGGACATTTATATATCATGCAACAGTCCCTCCAGCTGAATCATTTCAGAGTTCACTCATTTTAAACATAATTGAGTTAGGGGTATTATTTAACTTTCTGTCAGTTCCCTAGTTTTGCCTTTTTTCTCCCATCATACTGACCATAGTGCCAAATGTAGTAGTCTCTGTATGACAAAGCTAAAGGTGAGAGTGATCATGTGATCTTGTCTACTTACATTTGGAGGAAGACTGAGACAGTCATGCTATGTACTTTCCAGTTGTATGTTCTTCTTTCATGCATGACAGGTATCAAACATGTATAAGGATAACAATTCATTGGGGAGAAAGAGAATGGCCATGAGGGGTTTAGTTTAGCTGTCATCCTTCTCATGGCAGGTTTGCCAAGGGATCTCTTTCCTTGATGAAACTGAAGTCTACTGCAGTTGTGTACAGATAAGTAATATAATACCTGTTAGAGAGACAAGACAAAGAAGTATTGGGGATAACAAAGAAGATGACACATGTGGATGTACATATATGTTAAAATATAAATCAATTTATGAATTCATAGTTAAATATGACTTGACTTAATTGATAGATAAAAAGACTTAATTGATAGATAAAAAGAATCAGTAGGGTTTAGTGGGCATATATGCATTCAAATCACTAAACACATACGATAATAGTACTCAGGCTGTCTTTTGAACTATGAAGTAACTTCATGTGATTTTTTTTTATTAACTTGAGTATTTCTTATATACATTTCAAGTGTTATTCCCTTTCCCGGTTTCCGGGCAAACATTCCCCCCCTTCCTTATGGGTGTTCCCGTCCCCACCCTCTCCCCATTGCCACCCTCCCCCCATTGCCGCCCTCCCCCCAACAGTCTAGTTCACTGGGGATTCAGTCTTGTCAGGACCCAGGGCTTCCCCTTCCACTGGTGCTCTTACTAGGATATTCATTATACCTATGAGGTCAGAGTCCAAGGTCAGTCCATGTATAGTCTTCAGGTAGTGGCTTAGTCCCTGGAAGCTCTGGTTGCTTGGTATTGTTGTACATATGGGGTCTCAAGCCCCTTCAAGCTCTTCCAGTTCTTTCTCTGATTCCTTCAATGGGGGTCCTATTCTCAGTTCAGTGGTTTGCTGCTGGCATTCGCCTCTGTATTTGCTGTATTCTGGCTGTGTCTCTCAGGAGCGATCTACATCTGGCTCCTGTTGGTCTGCACTTCTTTTGCTTCATCCATCTTGTCTAATTGGATGGCTGTATATGTATGGGCCACATGTGGGGCAGGCTCTGAATGGGTGTTCCTTCAGTCTCTGTTTTAATCTTTGCCTCTCTCTTCCCTGCCAAGGGTATTCTTGTTCCCCTTCTCTAAGAAGTGAAGCATTCACATTTTGATCATCTGTCTTGAGTTTCATTTGTTTTGGCATCTAGGGTAATTCAAGCATTTGGGCTAATAGCCACTTATCAGTGAGTGCATACCATGTATGTCTTTCTGTGATTGCGTTAGCTCACTCAGGATGATATTTTCCAGTTCCAACCATTTGCCTACGAATTTCATAAGGCCGTTGTTTTTGATAGCTGAGTAATATTCCATTGTGTAGATGTACCACATTTTCTGTATCCATTCCTCTGTTGAAGGGCATCTGGGTTCTTTCCAGTTTCTGGCTATTATAAATAAGGCTGCGATGAACATAGTGGAGCACGTGTCTTTTTTATATGTTGGGGCATCTTTTGGGTATATGCCCAAGAGAGGTATAGCTGGATCTTCAGGCAGTTCAATGTCCAATTTTCTGAGGAACCTCCAGACTGATTTCCAGAATGGTTGTATCAGTCTGCAACCCCACCAACAATGGAGGAGTGTTCCTCTTTCTCCACATCCTCTCCATCATCTGCTGTCACCTGAGTTTTTGATCTTAGCCATTCTCACTGGTGTGAGGTGAAATCTCAGGGTTGTTTTGATTTGCATTTCCCTTATGACTAAAGATGTTGCACATTTCTTTAGGTGTTTCTCTGCCATTCGGCATTCCTCAGCTGTGAATTCTTTGTTTAGCTCTGAGCCCCATTTTTAATAGGATTATTTGTCTCCCTGCGGTCTAACTTCTTGAGTTCTTTGTATATTTTGGATATAAGGCCTCTATCTGTTGTAGGATTGGTAAAGATCTTTTCCCAATCTGTTGGTTCCTGTTTTGTCCTAACCACAGTGTCCTTTGCCTTACAGAAGCTTTGCAGTTTTATGAGATCCCATTTGTCGATTCTTGATCTTAGAGCATAAGCCATTGGTGTTTTGTTCAGGAAAATTTTTCCAGTGCCCATGTATTCCAGATGCTTCCCTAGTTTTTCTTCTATTAGTTTGAGATACCCATAGGCATACAAAAAACTTCATGTGATTTTAATGATTTTGGAACCATTGCTTAAATTACAAAGGGATAGAGAAAGGCAGGACATAGATTTTATATATATATATATATATATATATATATATATATATATATATATGCTACATTAAGCATATAGATAATACTTGTTTCCTTCTGAAGCCCCGGAGGTAAAAGCATGAAAAAAACAGACAAGAAAAATAGTATATAGTATATGAAAGACACATAAAATATTTGGGGCAGTAAAAAACAGTTGGAGAGATAAATAAAGCAGATAAAATGCCTACAAGTCATCTATTTTCACAGACTCTGTCAACATATGCATAGTGGCACTTCTAGCTCTCAAGTATAGAAGACCGCATGTAAGACAAATACCATAGAGTGCTTAGTATTTTGAAATATGTATTAATAGACTGGATTCCCAAAGTGGAAACTCCAGTGTCTGTTATTACAAAGGATGATCCAGTACCACATCTTTCCCTTTGAGGAAAACACGAAAGAAGTATGGATGATTATTCTCTGCTTCTGCTTGACCACAGACACCAAAAGTCTGTGCTCAATAATCAAAGAATGGCAGATAAATTTATTTATTGAAAATAAATCAATAGAAAAATTCTAAGCAATGAAGACCAATACACCTCCTTCCATTTATTCTCTCAACAACAAAAATTATGTTCTCTGTTCTGATTCTCCAAATACCCTACCTCAAATGGGATGGTCGGCTGCTTCCTGGGGAAGGAAAATTTCAACGGAATGTTCACGACAGAGGCTCAGGACACGGTCAACCTGCTGTGCCAACTTCACGTGAACCAAGCTCACTCAAAAGTATACTGAATTCTGCTGCAGTTCTCGTGTCTTGCTCTATTCCTCATTCTGCGTTATAAGAAAATGAATTATCAGCAGACGTTCAAAGAAACATTTTTATCCAGAAAGAAGTCTCACTTGCTAAAGGCGATGGCTGCCGAGCCTGATGATCTAAATTAGATTCCCAGAGCTCACGTGGTGGAAGGAGGGAACCGACTCCCTCATGTTATTCTCTTCTCTCCTCAAGGACACCTTGGTGTCCCACAAATAATTAAACAAATAAGTGTAATAATTTTTCTATAGCATCTTAAAGCAAACAAACAGGGTCAATGATTAATTAAAAAAATAAAAAACTATAATATAGCTCAAGTAAAAATGTGTATTAGTGAAAAGATTTATGACAGCATCGAAGGTATATAAAAGAAATTGAAAACCAAATAATCACTAAAACTGGAAAAAAATGAGTTTCTCTTTGAGTTCCAGTATCTAAGTAATAGAACTTGCAAAAATAATGCCCAAATGAGAAAATAATGTTCAAAATATAAGATAAGGCTTTTCATTGTCATGGGAGCCTTGTTGCTGAACAGAAAAATATTAACAAATGCTTAGCATGTTGGGAAGAAATTTTACCACATCATAATAAATGTAAGGTATTGTAGTTATTGCACTTTATTTTTGCCAGAATAAAGAAAATCATTTTTTTCAATGGAGTGACATGCCCGATGTCTTAGTCACTGCTCTACTTTGCTGAAAAAGACAACAGGGCGAGGCAGTATTTTTCAAAGAAAGCATTTAATTGAAGGGTTTCTTACAGTTTCTGAGGCACTATAACCATCATGGCAGAAAGCAGGCAGGCTTGATGCTGGACTAGTGACTGAGAACTTTATGTTCTATTCCTTAAGCAGTAGGTAGAGGTGGGTGGGATTTTAGAATTTTGCTTTAAAAAAAAACCCCGCAGACGTATTATAAGAATGTGTTTTTTGTTTTCATCCCAGGGGTAGGGATGTAGGGTCACTTTGGACTGTCCTCAGCAGCTGCCTGTGATCTACCTTGTGCTTTAGCTGAGGAATGGTTTTTCCAGCTGCAGATAGATCCTATGATTGTATGACATTAGGGATTTTGGGAACTTCTCAGAAGTTATAATGACAGTGCCGGAGAGGCAGGATTGGTGGTCGGTGGTCTTTGGGAGTGGATGGTTTATTGTTCTCAATGAAGAAACAAAAGGAAAGAAATTAGATTCGGGGATCTCTCTCTCTGATCCTTTCTCTTATCTAATTTAAGGGGGTGAAATGAGGGGATAACGTGTGAGAAAATGAAGGACCCACAGTAAAGATGAGAGAGAGGGAAGGGGAGAGAGGGAGAGGGAGAAGAAGAGTGGGAGAAGGAGAGAGGGAGAGAATGGACTTAACTCAGGCTTTTGAAACCTCAAAGCCCATTCTTGTGATATACCTCCTCCAAGACTACACCTCCTAATCCTTCCAAAAACAGTTCCACTAACTTGAGACAATGCATTCAAACATATGGGCATAAGGGCTCATTCATATTCAAATTAATATTCAAATTATACCCAGTATACCTACCACATTCCAGGGCAGGCCCCATGCATGGAAGTAATTGGCCAACACAAACTCCTGGACTCAATGGGGTTTGTTTTCACACACACCCACTCTGCCTCACACATACACTCATGTGCATGCACATACAACCACACACAAAATATAGGACTTGGTGAGGAGTAAGAAGGATGGATTTATAAGAATCCTTATTATGAATCTAATAAAAAATACATCATCTGAACTTGCCATAGAGTTAATTTAAAGAATTAAAAATAGGGGCTTGAGACCCCATATGAACAACAATGCCAACCAATCAGAGCTTCCAGGGACTAAGCCACTACCCAAAGACTGTACATGGACTGACCCTGGACTCTGACCCCATAAGTAGCAATGAATAGCCTAGTAAGGGTACCAGTGGAAGGGGGAGCCCTTGGTCCTGCCAAGACTGAACCCCCAGTGAACGGGATTGTTGGGGGGAGGGTGGTAATGGGAGGAGGATGGGGAGGGGAACATTGATATAGAAGGAGAGGGGGAGGGGTTAGGGAGATGTTTGCCTGGGAACCAGGAAAGGTAATAACAATTGAAATGTAAATAAGAAATACCCAATTTAATAAAGATGGAGAAAAAAGAAAAAAAGGAATTAAAAATAGCTGATAAAAGATATTAAACATGAATGTAGTCATGTAAGCATCTTACCCAAGTTAAGGAATGAACTGAAGTTACAGCAGTCTAAGTGTTGACTAAGAGTGACTGGAGTGAATCATTTATCTAGGAGCACTTGGAATACTCTCGATACTGAAAAAGGTAATGGATGAGCAGGATATACAAGATAACCAAAGATCTAGAATGATTTCATTGGCTTTGTAAAAAAGACTCTTAGCATTGTCTGAGAATCCAGATTAAATAGAAACAATGCAATGTCAAAGTCCAAGAGAGTCCTGTGACATCAAAATGTATCCTTGTAATGTGTGACATACTTGACGTACTAAGCGTTACTCTACAGTTCCTCCGGAGACATCTGAGAAAGAGTAATGGAAAGTAAAAAGGTATAGTAAGAAAATTGAAAACAAATTAACAGTAGTATTACATATATAAAAAAGGGAACACAGAAAGAAATAATGTAAAAATTAGGAGATTTCATTTTAGTTAGTTGATTATGTATTAGTTATTTTTTTCACTGCTGTGATTAAATGACTGATAAAGTCATTGTAAGGAAAAAATGGCTTATTTTGGTAGACAGTCCATTGTGGCAGAGAAGGCTTGGTGGCAGTGGCAGGAGTATGATATAATAATGCTCACAATATAAATGCTTTTAGCAGAGCAATGACTTACAGAAATTCCAACATGCCCTAGGTCACACGTGCTCATTAATAAGCTTGAGAATCTCACACATGGTTTAAATAATGCTTTTAGTTGATTCCTATCTCAAGATTCAGGTGAAATAATCACTAGTCTGAATTATCATAGCAACAAATAAGTTCTCAAGACTTTTATAATCATAGTTCCAGTTCTAAATTCACAAGTGAAATTTACCAACCATCATTGTAATGTTTGAGACACACATTGAGTTAGACAATGAAATATTGAGAAAAAAAACAAAGTTAATTGTGGAGTGCTACCTTATTTCAAGTTGCTTGAAATCATGTTTGTTAACTGAGAGAGGTAAGATCCCAGAGAAAATACCAGTGTTTAACTCAGACATAATAATCTGTAAAATTTTAATTTACTTTTGTTACAGTTCTATTTATTACCATAACAAGCAACATATTCCACCATATTTAGAATACTTTGCTATGTTTATATTTCTCTGAATTTTATTCCTCATTCATGTAGATGAATTTATACTCAAGTTTAAAGAGTAATCAATAGCTGAAATTTATAAATTATATATATATATATATATATATATATATATGTTATGGCCAAGGAAATTAAATTAAACAGCTTCAGCAAAAGAAAAGATAATAGCAGAAATCTTGATCATAGAAGTTCTGTAATAAATATAAATGGAGAAAATATAAAGTATTCTTTCAAATGGTATGTTGCTGCTTGGTTCTTGTGGAATGTTTCTCTGTAAATAAGCAACTTTAATTATCCCCTGGTCATCAACTCGGATTCTAAAACTGTTTAAAAATTTTCTTAATTGAGGCTGACACATGTCCTAATTACTTTACACATATCATCGTATGGATTGTGAAGAATACATTATTATTTGTCATGTTTAAAAAAAGTGTTTGTAAGCTTCTCATAAGCAAATGGTAAATTATCTGTTGCCTTACTGTTCACTGGGTATCCCAAGCATTGGACTGGTTACATGCAAAATCCTCGAAAAGGGTGTTTCCATGGAGTATTTAACAGAGGGCAGAACACTAATGTAACACCATTGTTATTTCATCTTCTCTGTTTCCTCCTCCTCCTCCTCTTCCTCCTCCTCCTCTTCCAGTTCTTCTTTTCTTCTTCCTCGTCTTTCTATTCCTCTCCTTCTGTTTTAACATTCTTCTTTGTCTAGTAATACTACTACTGCAATGGTAATTTTGAAGAAGTTTTAGGTTGTACACATCCTAAAATTGTCCCATTTCTGCTAAAAGTACACCTGTGTCTAGTGTTGCAAGAATTGGTGAGAAAAAAGCAGAGAGAACAGCCATTCTTAGGCATTAGAGGGAACTGTTCTTTTTCTTTTTAAATTAAAAATAGGTTCTTCTCTCTTATGCTACATCTGGATCCCAGTTTCCCCTCCCTCCACTCCTTCCAGCTCCCCTTCGCCCCTCCCACAGCAGATATTCTTCCCCTTTGTTTCCTCTTCAGAAGAGCAGGCCTCCAAGAGAGAACAGCCAAATAGGGCAAAACAAGATCCAATAAGACAAGGCAAAAGCCTGTTATGGAGGCTGGATACACCCAGCCTGGTGGGAAGAAAGAAGTCTCAAGAGCAGACAAGAGTTAGAGACACGCGCTTTCCACTGTTAGGGGTGCCAGTAAAACACCAAACAAATAGCCTAAACGTATTCACAGAAGGTCTGGCGTTTGTTCATTCAGGCATTTGTTTGTTACTTCAGTCTCTGAGAGCCTACATGAGTTCTGCTTAGTTCAGTGGGCCATGTTCTTCTGGTGTTCTCCATTGCCTCTGACCCCTAGAAGTTTTTCTTCTCTTCTTTTTTTTTTTTTTATTAACTTGAGTATTTCTTATATACATTTCGAGTGTTATTCCCTTTCCCGGTTTCCGGGCAAACATCCCCCTCCCCCATCCCCTTCCTTATGGGTGTTCCCCTCCCAACCCTCCCCCCATTACCGCCCTCCCCCCATAGACTAGTTCACTGGGGGTTCAGTCTTAGCAGGACCCAGGGCTTCCCCTTCCACTGGTGCTCTTACTAGGATATTCATTGCTACCTATGGGGTCAGAGTCCAGGGTCAGTCCATGTATAGTCTTTAGGTAGTGGCTTAGTCTCTGGAAGGTCTGGTTGCTTGGCATTGTTGTACTTTTGGAGTCTCGAGCCCCTTCAAGCTCTTCCAGTTCTTTCTCTGATTCCTTCAATAGGGGACCTATTCTCAGTTCAGTGGTTTGCTGCTGGCATTCGCCTCTGTATTTGCTGTATTCTGGCTGTGTCTCTCAGGAGCGATCTACATCCGGCTCCTGTTGGTCTGCACTTCTTTGCTTCATCCATCTTGTCTAATTGGGTGGCTGTATATGTATGGGCCACATGTGGGGCAGGCTCTGAATGGGTGTTCCTTCAGTCTCTGTTTTAATCTTTGCCTCTCCCTTCCCTGCCAAGGGTATTCTTGTTCCCCTTCTCTAAGAAGTGAAGCATTCACATTTTGATCATCTGTCTTGAGTTTCATTTGTTTTGGCATCTAGGGTAATTCAAGCATTTGGGCTAATAGCCACTTATCAGTGAGTGCATACCATGTATGTCTTTCTGTGATTGCGTTAGCTCACTCAGGATGATATTTTCCAGTTCCAACCATTTGCCTACGAATTTCATAAACTCGTTGTTTTTGATAGCTGAGTAATATTCCATTGTGTAGATGTACCACATTTTCTGTATCCATTCCTCTGTTGAAGGGCATCTGGGTTCTTTCCATTTTCTGGCTATTATAAATAAGGCTGCGATGAACATAGTGGAGCACGTGTCTCTTTTATATGTTGAGGCATCTTTTGGGTATATGCCCAAGAGAGGTATAGCTGGATCCTCAGGCAGTTCAATGTCCAATTTTCTGAGGAACCTCCAGACTGATTTCCAGAATGGTTTTACCAGTCTGCAACCCCACCAACAATGGAGGAGTGTTCCTCTTTCTCCACATCCTCGCCAGCATCTGCTGTCACCTGAGTTTTTGATCTTAGCCAATCGCACTGGTGTGAGGTGAAATCTCAGGGTTGTTTTGATTTGCATTTCCCTTATGACTAAAGATGTTGAACATTTCTTTAGGTGTTTCTCAGCCATTCGGCATTCCTCAGCTGTGAATTCTTTGTTTAGCTCTGAACCCCATTTTTAATGGGGTTATTTGTTTCCCTGCGGTCTAACTTCTTGAGTTCTTTGTATATTTTGGATATAAGGCCTCTATCTGTTGTAGGATTGGTAAAGATCTTTTCCCAATCTGTTGGTTGCCGTTTTGTCCTAACCACAGTGTCCTTTGCCTTACAGAAGCTTTGCAGTTTTATGAGATCCCATTTGTTGATTCTTGATCTTAGAGCATAAGCCATTGGTGTTTTGTTCAGGAAATTTTTTCCAGTGCCCATGTGTTCCAGATGCTTCCCTAGTTTTTCTTCTATTAGTTTGAGTGTGTCTGGTTTGATGTGGAGGTCCTTGATCCACTTGGACTTAAGCTTTGTGCAGGGTGATAAGCATGGATCGATCTGCATTCTTCTACATGTTGACCTCCAGTTGAACCAGCACCATTTGCTGAAAATGCTATCTTTTTTCCATTGGATGGTTTTGGCTCCTTTGTCAAAAATCAAGTGACCATAGGTGTGTGGGTTCATTTCTGGGTCTTCAATTCTATTCCATTGGTCTATCTGTCTGTCTCTGTACCAATACCATGCAGTTTTTATCACTATTGCTCTGTAATACTGCTTGAGTTCAGGGATAGTGATTCCCCCTGAAGTCCTTTTATTGTTGAGGATAGCTTTAGCTATCCTGGGTTTTTTTGTTATTCCTGATGAATTTGCAAATTGTTCTGTCTAACTCTTTGAAGAATTGGATTGGTATTTTGATGGGGATTGCATTGAATCTGTAGATTGCTTTTGGTAAAATGGCCATTTTTACTATATTAATCCTGCCAATCCATGAGCATGGGAGATCTTTCCATCTTCTGAGGTCTTCTTCAATTTCCTTCCTCAGTGTCTTGAAGTTCTTATTGTACAGATCTTTTACTTGCTTGGTTAAAGTCACACCGAGGTACTTTATATTATTTGGGTCTATTATGAAGGGTGTCGTTTCCCTAATTTCTTTCTCGGCTTGTTTCTCTTTTGTATAGAGGAAGGCAACTGATTTATTTGAGTTAATTTTATACCCAGCCACTTTGCTGAAGTTGTTTATCAGCTTTAGTAGTTCTCTGGTGGAACTTTTGGGATCACTTAAATATACTATCATGTCATCTGCAAATAGTGATATTTTGACCTCTTCTTTTCCGATCTGTATCCCTTTGATCTCCTTTTGTTGTCTGATTGCTCTGGCTAGAACTTCAAGAACTATATTGAATAAGTAGGGAGAGAGTGGGCAGCCTTGTCTAGTCCCTGATTTTAGTGGGATTGCTTCAAGTTTCTCTCCATTTAGTTTAATGTTAG
The DNA here is from genome assembly GCF_021556685.1 of Rattus norvegicus. NCBI lineage: Eukaryota > Metazoa > Chordata > Mammalia > Rodentia > Muridae > Rattus > Rattus norvegicus. Next base: position 82,071,715 of record NC_141543.1, read on the forward strand.
CAACTGGTTTGCTGTATATGGCTTTTACTATGTTTAGGTATGGGCCTTGAATTCCTATTCTTTCCAGGACTTTTATCATGAAGGGGTGTTGAATTTTGTCAAATGCTTTCTCAGCATCTAATGAAATGATCATGTGGTTTTGTTCTTTCAGTTTGTTTATATAATGGATCACGTTGATGGTTTTCCGTATATTAAACCATCCCTGCATGCCTGGGATGAAGCCTACTTGATCATGGTGGATGATTGTTTTGATGTGCTCTTGAATTCGGTTTGCCAGAATTTTATTGAGTATTTTTGCATCGATATTCATAAGGGAAATTGGTCTGAAGTTCTCTTTCTTTGTTGTGTCTTTGTGTGGTTTAGGTATAAGAGTAAATGTGGCTTCGTAGAAGGAATTCGGTAGGGCTCCATCTGTTTCAATTTTGTGGAATAGTTTGGATAATATTGGTATGAGGTCTTCTATGAAGGTTTGATAGAATTCTGCACTAAACCGTCTGGAGCTGGGCTCTTTTTGGTTGGGAGACCTTTAATGACTGCTTTTATTTCCTTAGGAGTTATGGGGTTGTTTAACTGGTTTATCTGTTCCTGATTTAACTTCGATACCTGGTATCTGTCTAGGAAATTGTCCATTTCCTGAAGATTTTCAAATTTTGTTGAATATAGGTTTTTATAGTAAGATCTGATGATTTTTTGAATTTCCTCCGAATCTGTAGTTATGTCTCCCTTTTCATTTCTGATTTTGTTAATTTGGACGCACTCTCTGTGTCCTCTCGTTAGTCTGGCTAACGGTTTATCTATCTTGTTGATTTTCTCAAAGAACCAACTTTTGGTTCTGTTGATTCTTTCTGTGGTCCTTTTTGTTTCTACTTGGTTGATTTCAGCTCTGAGTTTGATTATTTCCTGCCTTCTACTCCTCCTGGGTGTATGTGCTTCTTTTTGTTCTAGAGCTTTTAGGTGTGCTGTCAAGCTGCTGACATATGCTCTTTCCTGTTTCTTTCTGCAGGCACTCAGCGCTATGAGTTTTCCTCTTAGCACAGCTTTCATTGTGTCCCTTAAGTTTGAGTATGTTGTATCTTCATTTTCATTAAATTCTAAAAAGTTTTTAATTTCTTTCTTTATTTCTTCCTTGACCAGGTTATCATTGAGTAGAGCATTGTTCAATTTCCACGTATATGTGGGCATTCTTCCCTTATTGTTATTGAAGACCAGTTTTAGGCCGTGGTGGTCCGATAGCACGCATGGGATTATTTCTATCTTTCTGTACCTGTTGAGGCCCGTTTTTTGACCAATTATATGGTCAATTTTGGAGAAAGTACCATGAGGAGCTGAGAAGAAGGTATATCCTTTTGCTTTAGGATAGAATGTTCTATAAATATCCGTTAAGTCCATTTGGCTCATGACTTCTCTTAGTCTGTCGACATCACTGTTTAATTTCTGTTTCCATGATCTGTCCATTGATGAGAGTGGGGTGTTGAAATCTCCCACTATTATTGTGTGAGGTGCAGTGTGTGTTTTGAGCTTTAGTAAGGTTTCTTTTACGTATGTAGGTGCCCTTGTATTTGGGGCATAGATATTTAGGATTGAGAGTTCATCTTGGTTGATTTTTCCTTTGATGAATATGAAGTGTCCTTCCTTATCTTTTTTGATGACTTTTAATTGAAAATTGATTTTATTTGATATTAGAATGGCTACTCCAGCTTGCTTCTTCTGACCATTTGCTTGGAAAATTGTTTTCCAGCCTTTCACTCTGAGGTAGTGTCTGTCTTTGTCTCTGAGGTGTGTTTCCTGTAGGCAGCAGAATGCAGGGTCCTCGTTGCGTATCCAGTTTGTTAATCTATGTCTTTTTATTGGGGAGTTGAGGCCATTGATATTGAGAGATATTAAGGAATAGTGATTATTGCTTCCCATTATATTCATATTTGGATGTGAGGTTATGTTTGTGTGCTTTCATTCTCTTTGTTTTGTTGCCAAGACGATTAGTTTCTTGCTTCTTCTAGGGTATAGCTTGCCTCCTTATGTTGGGCTTTACCATTTACTATCCTTTGTAGTGCTGGATTTGTAGAAACATATTGTGTAAATTTGGTTTTGTCATGGAATATCTTGGTCTCTCCATCAATGTTAATTGAGAGTTTTGCAGGATACAGTACCCTGGGCTGGCATTTGTGTTCTCTTAGGGTCTGTATGACATCAGTCCAGGATCTTCTGGCCTTCATAGTTTCTGGCGAGAAGTCTGGTGTGATTCTGATAGGTCTCCCTTTATATGTTACTTGACCTTTTTCCCTTACTGCTTTTAATATTCTTTCTTTAGTTTGTGCATTTGGTGTTTTGACAATTATGTGACGGGAGGTGTTTCTTTTCTGGTCCAATCTATTTGGAGTTCTGTAGGTTTCTTGTATGTCTATGGGTATCTCTTTTTTTAGGTTAGGGAAGTTTTCTTCTATGATTTTGTTGAAGATATTTACTGGTCCTTTGAGCTGGGAGTCTTCACTCTCTTCTATACCTATTATCCTTAGGTTTGATCTTCTCATTGAGTCCTGGATTTCCTGTATGTTTTGGAACAGTAGCTTTTTCTGCTTTACATTATCTTTGACAGTTGAGTCAATGATTTCTATGGAATCTTCTGCTCCTGAGATTCTCTCTTCCATCTCTTGTATTCTGTTGGTGAAGCTTGTATCTACAGCTCCTTGTCTCTTCTTTTGGTTTTCTATATCCAGGGTTGTTTCCATGTGTTCTTTCTTGATTGCTTCTATTTCCATTTTTAATTCCTTCAACTGTTTGATTGTGTTTTCCTGGAATTCTTTCAGGGATTTTTGCGATTCCTCTCTGTAGGCTTCTACTTGTTTATTAATGTTTTCCTGTGTTTCCCTAAGTGTGTTCATGTCTTTCTTGAAGTCCTCCAGCATCATGATCAAATATGATTTTGAAACTAGATCTTGCTTTTCTGGTGTGTTTGGATATTCCATGTTTGTTTTGGTGGGAGAATTTGGCTCCGATGATTCATGTAGTCTTGGTTTCTGTTGCTTGGGTTCCTGCGCTTGCCTCTCGCCATCAGATTATCTCTAGTGTTACTTTGTTCTGCTATTTCTGACAGTGGCTAGACTGTCCTATAAGCCTGTGTGTCAGGAGTGCTGTAGACCTGTTTTCCTCTCTTTCAGTCAGTTATGGGGACAGAGTGTTCTGCTTTCGGGCGTGTAGTTTTTCCTCTCTACAGGTCTTCAGCTGTTCCTGTGGGCCTGTGTCTTGAGTTCACCAGGCAGCTTTCTTGCAGCAGAAAATTTGGTCTTACCTGTGGTCCCGAGGCTCAGGTTGGCTCGTGGGGTGCTGCCCAGGGGCTCTCTGCAGCGGCAGCAACCAGGAAGACCTGTGCCGCCCCTTCCGGGAGCTTCAGTGCACCAGGGTTCCAGATGGTCTTTGGCTTTTTCCTCTGGCGTCCGAGATGTGTGTGCAGGGAGCAGTCTCTTCTGGTTTCCCAGGCTTGTCTGCCTCTTTGAAGGTTTAGCTCTCCCTCCCACGGGATTTGGGTGCAGAGAACTGTTTATCTGGTCTGTTTCCTTGAGGGTCCGGCGGTGTCCCTGGCAGGGGTCCTGCCGCTCCTGGGCCCTCCTCACGGGAGCCCAGAGGCCTTATACAGTTTCCTCTTGGGCCAGGGATGTGGGCAGGGGTGAGCAGTGTTGGTGGTCTCTTCTGCTCTGCAGCCTCAGGAGTGCCCACCTGACCAGGCGGTTGGGTCTCTCTCTCACCGGGTCTGGGAGCAGAGAGCTGCTGTGGGCCGGGATCCGCGGGTCTTTCTTCTCTTCTTACACAGGTTTCCAAGAGCTCTGAGGCAAGTGACTTCAATTTAGATTCTACCTGATGTCTGGCTTTGTGTGTAGGTATCTGCTCCTTTCTGCTGCTCAAGGAAGCTTCTCTGATGATGACTGGACAAGGCATCAGTCTATGAGTATGGCACCATGTCATTAGGATATCATTTTTTTTTCATAGTTCTGTTTTGTTCCATCCAAAGTATTGAGCTCTTCAGATCTTCACTTCTTATCCCTGTAGGCAGTGTAGGGCATGGACTCCTTCTCCCTGTGTATGCTTCAACTTAAACGAAACATTGGTTGGCCACTTCTACAAGGCGTACACCACCATTACCCTAGCACATCTTGCTGATGGACTAGTTTGTACATGGAGGGTTTCGTGCCTGGGTTGCTAACCAGGTTTCTTTTTCAGCAATGTATAGAGTACCTTCTCACACCAAACATTCACACAGCTCACTGAACCCTAGACCTGGGGCAGGCATGGAGCCTACGCCCCTAACTTCTTATCTCTTTGTTTTCATCAATGGGACAAAAATAGCACGTTGAGAAATGCGCTAATACAGTTAGCACTACCAAACACTGAAGGAGGCAGAAGACAGTGGTTACCTCTGATGTTTCATAGCGTTTCCCTACAAGTCAACTTGCTACTAGAAAAATACGATGCTTGTCGATTGCAAATAAGGAGTCAAGTAAACCTTTGTCTAAACTATCTTCCTCTACCAGGCAAATGTATTTGGAGTATGGTTCAAGCTAGAGCTTCTAAAGAAGGAGAGCTTGGAAAAGGAATATTATTATTTTTAAACTTTTATGTGGATTTCGGGGTGATTTTATATGATAAAATATCAATGGAGTCGAATAAGTCTTTATTCAGAGCACTGGGGAGATTTCCTGTGTCTTTTCAAGCATATGATGTTTTGTACCCTTATCTATTTCCTGATTTTTTTCCCTCATTACAGAATCCAGGGACCATTCTGACAGAGAATTGGATGTATTAGAGGAAACAAAGGATGGTGTCTTTGTGCCCAGTCTCCTCTCAGTGAACTTAAACAGCATTTATCTTATCTGTCTGTCTGTCTGTCTTTCCATCATCATCATATCTATCTATCTATCTATCTATCTATCTATCTATCTATCTATCTATCTATCATCTACCTTTCCATCACCATCATCATCATCATCATCAACAACAACAACAACATCATCATCATCATCATCATTGTCATCATTTATCCATCTACCCATCATGTCTATTCACTTATGTACTTTATGGCAGCTTTATTGTGAATAGCTTATATTTTAAAGGTCACCTCCTATATTCTTCAGGGACATAAAGTAGGCCTTCTCTCACTTGAAAAGCAAAACTAATTCAGTTTTGCTGAAGGTACCAGAGAGGACCAAAGGGATATTGAAATAGCGTCCTCTCCACTTCCCCTCCAACCCTTGGGTAAGCTGTGGAGTGCAGGCTCATTCAACAGTTGCTATTATCACTAGAGGAACTGCTGAAATTGGTTCTCCTTGAGTTATCGGTATCAGAAGTAAGTGCAAGGTTTTTCTCTTCTTCTTTCTCATAAAGAGCTTCTCCAAACAAAACTGAGAGGATCAAGAGATCAGCTGTATCTCAAGAAGGCCTTCTATTCCTAATAGTCTACTTGAAGAATGTTCTTATGATGGAAAGACTCCTTTATTTAATTTAACAGGCTGTTTCTTAACAAGTAAATGTGTTCAATTGATTTCATGAAGATCCAAGTCAGCCATGTACACTGTAGGGTAAATTTTCCTATTCAAATTGATCTCCTTGATCAGCTAAATGAGATTGGCTTCAGTTGGGTGGGGAGGATAAAGAAGGCAACTTCCTGTGAGTATTGCTGCTTCCTTATACAGCAACCTCGGATATTCTAATGCTCTCCAATGTAAAAGAAACAATCATGTTGAGGGGTAGTTTGAGGAGAATGTTTGAAATCAGGGCTACTTCCCCCAAATCAGGAGAGTTAAGTTGTAGTGCATAAGCCTGGCCCTTGGGTCAGCAGTATGAGCTCCACTGGAAATCAGTTAAAATGAAAAATCTTGGCCCCCAATTTTTAACATGGGCCAAGCTAGTTGTTTCAACAGTTCAGTTTGAATTGGTATAGAATGGTCTATACTGGGTTGATGTGTATATGCAGGTGAGGGCTGGCACAAGTTAGGCCGGCCCATGATTGGATTGGACAGTAAAAAGTAAGGCAGGGACAATGTTTTTGTAAGGTGGGAGAGAAGAGGAAAAAAGAAGGAAGAACCAAGATAGAGGCAGAGAAGGACGACCCAGATCCATGTGGCCTTAAACGGTCATAGGTAGTAAATATTTCTTAAGGGATGGATTTCTATAGATCAATTTATCTTATCTAGGTGGGCGGATTATATCTTTACCAATTGGTTGTGAGTTTATTGTATGGACATATTGTGGATTGAGAATTTAGCATATAAATCTGATTGCAAAATTACCGTTTATTGAGTCTTCAGGTGTTAGGATTGTGGGCAGAGTCCGCGACAGGGAGCCGTAATAGGCCAGCCACTGCTGGACCTCTCGTGTTTTGATTTTACCGGGTAACTGGGACCAGAGAATTCCTGGCTGGCAGAGAGACAGCCAGAAGACTGGCTAGCAATAGGGGCTGAGAAACTGTCGGGGGCAAGAGGATAACTAGAAGTAGTGTGGCGTGGTGTACTAGACCCAGCAGCCGCTGAGGTGAAAATGTCCTGCAGATGTTATGTGGCCCTATGGCGCCGGCACTAGTGTGGGATAAAAGATAACATGTTTTAATTTTTTTTCTTGAATGTTTTATGTATTTACATTTCAAATGTTATCCCCTTTACCCCCTCTCCCATATCCCCTGCTCCCTACCCCTGCTTCTATGAGGATGCTCCCACTCCCAGCCACCCATTTCAACCTCAACTCTCTGGCATTACATTTTTAAGTAATTACCGCAACACTGGGAGGGAAGGATTGAGTACAAGTAGCTATGGAACCTGGATAAGAGAGTGAACTCGGAATTGCAGAAAGTGAATGTTTTGGAGTATTGGCAGCAAGAGCCAAAAGACAAAGGAGTATGAACTTTTGGTTTTCACTGTGAAGTTTAGCCTGTGGTGAGCATCCCGTTTCGTGTATCCTTATCTACTGCTTCTACCGTTCTGTAAGGCTTGGAGCCCAACTTCTCACTTTGATACGTGGTCATTATGTGTTTTGTTCATAAAGATTTAATCCAAACTAAAAATTTGTAAATTAAGGTTTAAAAAAGTTTGTTATACGTGATAAAAGCAATTTTATTTTTAATTTAATTTTACTTTATTGCTGCCTTTTGAGGATTTTTGTACCTCCACCTCCTACCGCTTTTGGTTTTAGGTATTTTGAGACAGGAAGTCACTATGTGATTAAACTGTCCGTAGGTTCACAATCCTACTGCCTCAGTCTCTGGAATGCTGGGATAAAGCTCTTCCACCATAAATCTTTGTAGGCTACATAGTATTTAAATTCTGACTGATGTTTCCAAACCTTGGAAAGGTGTCAAAGTTGGTCTACACATGCATTCAGATTTAGAAAGCACAATTCAATGTCCCATTATGAAGTAAATTAAGAAAATTGTGATCTTCTCAAACACACATACTCAGGACTCATTGGTAGTAAGTAGATTGCTATAGTGTGGGGTGGGAAAGTATGTGGTGAGTGGGAATCTTGCCATATATGTTCTTTGCTGACCTGCTAGTCAATGCAAACTGATTCATCAGTCAAATGTCACCTCTCCTGGCCCATGACCAAGCAAACACTAAAGCAAACCTGTAGAAAGGAAGAGAGGGAAGGTATCATGCAATGTATTCTCCTTCTTGGTAAAGTATCTTGGGTCATTTGGCAGATGTGATGATTCATTTAAATCTTCATTTGATTTAAATGAATGATTTCATTCATTTAAACTTATTTATTTGATTGGTTTTCCATACACAGGGATGTGTTGCTGTGAAAATTCACCTCCATGGACCATTTCATGTCATGTTTTAGTGCAAATAACTTCTGAGTATTGAAGAAAACATAGGTGCCTATGCATGTGGCCACTCGTGTCAATGGGACTACTTTTATCAAAAGCTAAGTGTTTACAGTGCTATGAGGGTTCCTTATGACCAAGAACCCCATGGGACTGCTTTTATCAAAAGCTAAGTGTTTATAGTGCTATGAGGGTTCCTTATGACCAAGAACCCCACTCTGAGTTCTCCTTGTGAAAAGAAGAGCAGTATTAAGTAGGCTAGAAGGTGGGGAATGTAGAAAATTTTAATAAGTAAAGGTAAAAATATTTCCTATATTAATAATAATGCATTGTAAACTTGGGGTACATTTCGTTCTTGCTCATAAGTATTTTAGTCTCATTTATTTTAAAGGCTAATGACATTTAAAAGATAAATCAGTCAAGTATCTGTTATAAATGTATATGATATATTTTTTCTGATTAAAAAATTATTCTAATATACTGTGAAATTGAATAACTAATGTGTTAGTTCCGAGAACTGCATATGACTACGTCCTCTGTTAGCTGAAGGCACTGTCTGAAGGCTAACAGTTCTATTTGATGTACTAAAACATGATTGCTATAATAGCATATATTATAATGGGCTCTGTATTCTTAGCCTTCATGCTAATTCACATAGCCTTTTCCTACATCCCAGTAGCAGTAACAGTAGGGTAAGTCTCTAAATCATGAGAAGGCCTGGGAAAGCATGTAGGAAATATATGTAGAATTATCAGACGGCTACAAAGATGAGTTCAAGTTTGTCTAATGACTTCAATATTTCTTGGCCACCAATATACTCTGTATAATCTTCAATTTCATTTTAACCCACAAGAATATTTGCCTGCTGGTAGATAGTTTTAAATCTATCTGCAAGATCAGGCATATATTTCTTGGTGCCTGGGCTCCTACTAGTTTTCAAGATTATGTTTCCAAATATAATATGGGAAAGTAATATATTTCCTTTTAAGATATTTGTCTTCTATCTTCCCAATCACATCAAAATGAGAATGTGAAAAAAATTTTTAAATCTAATTAAGAAAACTTGAAAAATGTTAAACTGTCAAACTGTTTTTACAAACTATTGGTTGAAATTAGAGCCAAATCCAATTTCTTATTATATAATTAATCAATCTCCAGGGCGAGTATTTCTCGAGACCAAATGTTTTATTCCTGCTTACCTCAACACCTTAAGACAGATCACGACCTATTATTGCCTTGGCCATTACAATATTTTTAACAAGGAACATTTTATGTTTCCAAGTCTTACTATTAACTAGAGGGCATACTGTCAAATAGTTGGTGAAAATGTCATCACGAATTAGAATTTAGTGGGTTGATCCTATGCAAATTCTACTCTGGTGTCATGGAAATCCATTTCTGTGTTTGCTGGAGCCCTGATTTTAAATGAGAAGAAATGGGCGCTCTCTGCAGGCCCTGGTTGTAATTTTCATCTGCTTTCTCTTGAGGTTTATCCCTTTGCCATAGAGAGAGGAAACTGGAGCGACTCAAGGCTTCCTAAAGCAGCCACTGTTCTAAGGAAATGTGCTAGCCTAGGCCTACCAACTATTAAAATATTTAGCGATATTGCTGGAAATCTGTTTAGCAAAGGTCAGGATAATAAAAGTATCTTAAAAATTGCCCTAAAAGAGGAGTGGAAAGTAATGCCCGAAAATAAGCCACAACGAGGTTTTCTTATCTTTGCCTTTCAGAGTGATAGATTTGAACAGCTAAGCTGGAAAAGCCTTTTGTTAGCCTGACCTCAGTTAAAGCTGCTTTCTCCAGAAGACATGTTACACGCAGACCAGCTCCCTCATCAAAGAAACTGAGGAGAGTGATCCGTGTTTGCCTAGAAACAAGTGAGTTGAAAAAAATCCACAATCTCACAAGGAAAACAAAACAAAAACAAAAACCACAAACAATTTAGAAGAGGCCCTAGAAATAGTTCGGAGACGTGTGCGCTGTAACACAAGTACCACACTTTGAAGTCCCTGAGGCAGTAACAGTGAGTTTTGGAAACCATGGACACCAAGACACACAGGTAGATTAGGTTTTTGTAGGAGAAACAGAAGCTCCTACTTTGTCAACTTTGGGACATATTCCTTGTGTTGTGTCTTCAGGACCCTTAGTTTGGCCTCTGGGAATGAATTAAACTTGTATCCCAGTCAGCCTCCACACTGAAATTCTTGCCTTCTCCCTAGTCCCCTCCCACTCCCCCCCTCGCCACTCACCGCCATCTTCACTGTGCTACTACTCTAGCTTTGTCTCACAGCGGAGACTAGACACACACAAGAAAGGCATTAAAATACTTTAAATTTTATTTTATGTATATAGGTGTTTTACCCGCATGTGTGTGTATGCAATATGTACTTGCGGGTGTTTCTGGAGAACAGAAAAGTACAGAACTGTAGTTTCAGATGATTGTGAACACCATAGATGTTGGGATTCCAACCCATATCCCCTGGAAGACCAGTCGGTGCTTTGAAACGCTGAGCTTTCTCTCCAGACCCAAACGGGAGCGTTTTTAACGCTATACGGCAGAGTCATGTAGTAAGAAGGGTAGCTGATGAGGAAACCTTTCCGGAAGTGGGTCATTTTTACCTAATAGAGCCATTCCGTATTACACTTGTTCAAAGAACTACAGCTTTACATTGACATAGAAATAGCATGTCAGACTGATAGGAAGCTTCAGAATTTTCACCAGTCCTTTATATTGACAGCACTTCTGTTGGGACCAGAGTCATTTCTGTCTCTACGAAAATGCTGTGACAATAAAGAAGTTTTACGATTATTCACCGAACTCAAAAATAAAGATGCTTGAAAGGCTTTGTTACTTCTTGAACCCCAATCTAAAGAAAGCACTCCATTTCTAACGATCCACAAATCAGATTGGGTCTTGACATTATTCTGAAGGCTGATCCTGTGTTTCAAGATTCATAGGGACTGTAAATATTGGTTTTTTAGCAATAATAACTACAATCTCCCACTGTTTTATTTGTTTTCTTAACTCCTTTCAAATTAACTCTACCCAATTAAACAGTAGAGGCTAATAAGACACTGGAATGAGAAGAAGGAATTGAAAGTAGAGGAAAGTTCAGAGCTATTCAGTCTGTAAAATGCTCTGAGTAGGAAAGGTGACCACAGCTTGTCACATCAGTTAACAATATACATATTCAAGGAAGAAACCCTTCTATGCAATTCAAGAGAGATGTGCATAGAACATTTAAAAGAGCTTGCATCCATAAATTCTGCAGCTACTTCTATGCCTGTTGCATGGTTTTTAGAGAAGAGAGGAACCATCACTTGGGACTTGAGAATAGCTGGCAATCAATATGTCTCAACCAGAATGAAGAAATAAAACAGCAAACAGAACAGCGCAAACAGTCAAAATCATCACTGATTCTGTGTATACCTTTGAAAGAGAAGAAAGACACTTTCATGTTGTAGATCCAAAGGACCAAAATCCCCTGATGCCATTTTTATGCTAGTAATTTTCCCCTCCAAGACAAAATGTTCCAACAGCATGGGTTTAGTTTGATTCAAACTTGGTAAAAATCAGTTACATGTAGATGCTAGTGAGGGTCTTGTTACACATACATGAAAAAGCTATGTTTTCTATTTATAGGAGTTTAAGGTGACGATAAAGATACATGACGGTAAGAGCATAAGGAAAAAATATCAGGTGTCTTAGGGCTTCAGGTTCCAGGACAGAGTGCTCAATACTGAGGGTTCTTTTAGGCAGCTTTATCTGATATCATATTCAGGGTTCATTTAGATTTCTTGGGAGCCAAAGGATTGGAGATGCCATTGAGGCCTCCATCTGATGTCATGCTCTTAAGTTCACAAATTGCCTTCCCTGTGTGGGATCATAAAATGAAAGGTCGCAGTGCTACGGACACTGTGGTGTCCTCTGACAGAGGTGCCCATTACAAAACAGGATCGCTTTTACTCTAGTACTCTATTGAAGCATATTGAAAAGTTGAAAGTAGGCCTGGGAAAAGAGCCATTCACTCCGCAGTCCTCAGACCCGACAAATATTGCTTCACAGTGCCTATCACTTTATTTCTCAAAAATGTAATTAAGAATCTATAGCAAAATTTTGGAGATTTTCCTGGAGTAGTTGAGTGAGCCTAAAATACAATAGCATCTATTTTTATAAGACAGGATAAAGTAGTCTTGAGACAGAAAAGAAGGAAAGGAAGAGTTATGAGAGAGAAAAATGCAGCTGTAATTGAGGGCAAGCCAACTGACACTTAATGCTACCAGACACGGAAAGAGACGGTATGTTCTCTGGAGCTATGGGAGGAAACATGGATCCTCCGAGGCCTTGATTTATACTTCTGATCTATAAAAATGTTAGGAAATAAACTTCCATTGCTTTTGCCTGCTCGCTTCACAATAATTTGTTACGGCCACCCCAAAAATGAGAAAACTGAGGACTAACTGAACACTACTTGAAGGTGATTAACTTGGAGGGAGTAAAAGTCAGATATTTCCCTCAACTTAGATCTGTTTTCCTAATCATAGGTGAAGGCTTTGGCTATCTCGTTTGGGATCAGGTTTTGACTGGTACTGCAGAGTTTAAGGGCTTTAGACTTATGGGGCAAAATCTTAAATGTGTTCTAATACCTTTAATGTCTTCTGGTTCTCAAATTTTAAATTCTGCTCTGGTTCATTCTCTCTGCCTGTTTCTCTCTGTATACTCCAGGTACTTCACTCTCACATCCTGAACTGGAGGCAACAAAGAAAAATTCTTAGATCTTGAACTGCAGTGTAGGCTAACAGCATCATTCCCAATTGGGGGTGTGGGGGTGTGGTGCCAACTTTCATCTTCAGAAATGCATTCATCAGCTGCTTAGGGGAGGGGTTTTATCCCTTCCAAGCCCATATACCACACGTAACCAATAGCAGTTCAATCTCTGGTAGGTTTGAAGGAGACAGGGTAGGAACTGTCTATTTTATTTATAACATATTTATGTACTAAAGTAGATTAAGTCTCAGAGGAATGACTTGTTGTATAAGACACAGCACAGAGCTGTAATGGGTGGGTGGGAAGAAATGGGGGATGACCTAAACCCAGGCTGCCATGGTGAATCTTCACTCTCAACTTGAAAGTATTTGGAGTCACCTAGGAATCACATACCTCTGTCAGGGCCCAGGAGACTGTTTTCATGGAGATTTTACTGGGGAGGGAAGACTCACACTGAATGTGGGGAGCACCATCCCTTAGCTGGGTTGTGAATTGAATGAAAAAGACCAAAAGGAGAAAGCATGAACACTGGCATCCGTATGCCTCTGCTTTCTGACAGAAGTCAGTTTTACCACCTGACTTATACTCCTCTGACCATGGCTTCCCTGACACAGTGTTTTAAATCCCTCGTTATTAGCCAAAACCAACTTTTCCTTCTCTAAGAGGCTTTGGTCAGGCATTTTTTCCAGAGTAGTTAGGGAAGTAATTAATGCAAAAAAAAAAACCCAAAACAACAACAATAAACCTGATAAATGATAAGGGATGGGAGGGGGGCTCTGTGACTAGGAGGAGGGGGTCTGCGATTAGAATGTACAGCGAATAAATAAACTCATAGAAAAAATAAGGAAACCAAAGCAAAGAGTATATGCAATAGGATTTGATATTTTTGCAAAGAGTCCTTTGCGTCAGCACCGCCTCAACCATTTATGTAAGCGTATAGCTGTAGTTGATTCTCTATAGATACTATTTGATTTGATGCTTTCTTTTTCTTTCAGATGTGTGAAAGTTGTAGCTATCTAGTAAAAATTGTGCTTTGAACTTTGAACTGTGAGCTTTTCCTGGGCTAACAAAGCACTCTATCCCTCTCTTTCAAAAATGTAGGCTGCAGGAGTGAGGCCCAGCTCCCAGTTAGTTACCAAAAAAAATGGAGGAAAACAAAGCTTCCTCTCTTCTCTGAGGAGCAGTCCCATCGCAGGTGAAACAGAATCTGCAGGGTAAAGTGACTGGGGTCCTACTGTCTGTCTTGCCAGGTAGATTAGACATAGCTCTCATTTCCTTTTAATTACCAGAGCTTAGCACAATTTCGAGCATCTGACAGGGATATGAACAGGCATCCACTGAGTTGGTGAAAATAAGAAGTGTCTGAAGGTAAAGAGAAAAAGAACATAAGAGAATAAGGAATTAATTAGAAGTTATTTATAAGAGTGAATTGAAAGAATGGCACTATTCGGGTAGATGTTAGAGGCTCTGATTCATATATATATTTGAATTCCTATCCAGAATGTAAACACTTCATGCTGAGGAACTGTATTATTTTAATCCTGTAATACAGCAGGCACAATAGCTGACACATGTAGCCCAGTTCCTCTCATAAATGATTGAATCTGGGAGTGCATTGACTTTATTTCTGGCATAGAAGAACGAGAAGAAACTGTAGGAAAATTGGCCTTCATATTATCAGATTCTTCAAACTAAGCAATAATGTAAAAGTCCTCAATAATGAGAAAAATGGTTATTTTTACTTATTTCCCTTCCTTTAAAAAGTTTCAAACTAGTTATTTATATTTAATGTATTTATTATGCAATCATAATATCCATGTGAACCTATTTGAGAACTGATGGCAAAGGAGAATACAAGTGATCGATTTTCCATGTCGCAGAGCTCATTCTTTTACAGTTTAACATGAAGCATTTCCCCAGACTTACTAACCATTAACACAATATAAGGAACAGATGTCTACCCCAAGTTGCCTATATGGATATGTGTCTATGTTCCTCTGAGATATTTTTCTACAAATCTACTTTTTATTTTCATGCATATTGAGTCTATTAGATATCCTGTTAGATTCCTACATGGATTTTCTCTATTCCAAAGAGAATGTCAATGCAGTGTTTTTAAAGTGAAAGAGTCCAGTAGCAGCTTTCCACTCTCTCCGACTTAGGTAGAAACCTGCAGAAAGTGCTGAGGACTTTATGTGGTTCTCGTTGCCAAGGCAACACTATTTTTTGTTGTTTCCATTAAAAGATGCAGCTTTTATTTTTAAAGCCCAGTTCTCAGGTACAGAAGAAGCAGTTACAATTTCAAAAAAAAAAAAAAAGAAAAAAGCAGATAGACTTTAAGAAAATATTTTTAAAAGCCATTAAAAACAAACCTTAAAATAGCCTTCCCAATTTTAAAGTTTTCTTCACAAATGCTGCTGAAGTTTTTATTCCCTTGAAATACACATAAACTACAAACATATGAAAACTTTTTCAAATGCTATGCATTAGACTATGTTTTCCCCCAATACTTTAGTAATTATAATAATAAACTTCATGAAAATTCTTGACTCTGGAATAATTCAAGGTATTTTTCATGTTTTAAAAAAATGCAGTTCAATGAGTTAATGAAAGATGAAACCTCAAAAGACCTGTAGCAAACAAGAACATATAGCAGAAAGAAAGTTATATAGAGGCAAGCTAGTTTAAAAAGTGGAATCCTGGTTTATGCCTGTAATCCTAGACTTGGCGATTACAGGCATCATGAAGCAAAGGCAGGAGAATCAACAGTTCAAAGTCATCCTAGTCTACACATTGACTGGAAGCCAGCCTAGGTTGCTTGAGATTCTCTCTCAACAACAAAATACAGCACAATGCAATGTCACCCAACACAACACAACACAACCGAACTCAATAGAATGTTACCATGAAGCAGAGTTGGAAAGAGTTATATGAGTTGTGGCTGTTGGTCCTAACTACAAATTTCTCTGCCAGTCAGACTGATGAGTTTCAGACTTCATCAGAGCTGTTTTTCTCATCTTAAATAAGACATGAAAAACATGGTCTTTAAGTTATTGTTTGGTATATATATGTTTGGAGACATGTAAATGGATAATAACATTCATGGTTAGCTAAATTTTAGAAATGACAACTGAAATATTCGGTCATGTATATAATGTCACTATATTTTCCCATTATAGGAATTAACTTAAATTACCACAAGAATTTTGTCCAGGTAAACATAACTGTATTGTTTATATAAAGGAACACAGCGCGGAGTTAAGAAGTATACTCTTCAAGCTCATGAAGCATCTAAAAAGCCAAACAAGATTTTATTTATTTTTCTCATACTTCATTATAATACTCTTTTTCTTTCCAGCAGATAGAGTTCACTCCACCAGGCCACAAGTAGTCAGACTGTAGATAACTGAGCAGGGATGTCCTGCCCCAAACATTATAATACAATTCTTAAATCTGTGACTTACATAATATTAAAAAAAAGTCATACGGAAAAAAGGTAAAAAAGGGAGAACTAGGACTCTGCAGCAAGATTACATCTTCTATATATGACAGAGAAATGGCAATCACAAGTCTTAAGCAATGTGGTTGGCTAAATGAGACTTGAACAAGAGCAATGTTAGATGCCATGCTACTAGCGGTTTTGAAAGCTTCACCAGGCCCCACCCATAGATGAAAAACGATAGGCAGCTAATGATTGATGAAGGAAGGAGAATCTGTCTTCTTCAGGAGGAGCCTCCTAAGTAGTGATTCAATAATACAATAAAAAGTTGTCAGCCCTACACACACACACACACACACACACACACACACACATACACACACACAAGTATACTGAAAGAACCCACTAAGTTTCATATTTTAAATGTAATAGTATTCTGTTTCCATATCAGTAATGTTATAAAATTTTATTTATTTATTTATTTATTTATTTATTTATTTATTTATTTATTTATTTATTTGTTTGTTTGTTTCTCCACTCTCCAGTTTCTTTTTGGAGGCACTCAGAG
Source organism: Rattus norvegicus (assembly GCF_021556685.1). Classification (NCBI taxonomy): domain Eukaryota; kingdom Metazoa; phylum Chordata; class Mammalia; order Rodentia; family Muridae; genus Rattus; species Rattus norvegicus. The sequence goes on from NC_141543.1 coordinate 82,088,297, forward strand.
CTAAGAGTTTTCCTCTTAGCACTGCTTTTATTGTGACCCATAAGTTTGGGTACATTGCACCTTCATTTTCACTAAATTCTAAAAAGTCTGTAATTTCTTTATTTCTTCCTTGACCAAGTTATCAATGAGTAGAACATTGTTCAACTTACATGTGTATGTGGGATTTCTATGTCCGTGGGGATCTGATAGGATGCCTGGGATTATTTCAATCTTCTTGTATCTGTTGAGGCCTGCTTTGTGACCGATTATATGATCAATTTTGGAGAAGGTACCATGAGGTGTTGAGAAGAAGGTGTATTCTTTTGTTTTAGGATGAAATGCTCTATAGATATCTTTTAAATACATTTGGTTTATAACCTTTATTGGTTTCACCGTGTCTCTCTTTAGTTTGTGTTGTAATGATCTGCCCATTACTGAGAGTGGGTTGTTAAAGTCTCCCATTATTACTGTGTGAGGTGTAATGTGAACTTTGAGCTTTAGTAAGGTTTCTTTTATGAATGTAGGTGCCCATGCATTTGGGACATAGATATTCAGGACTGAGAGTTCATCTTGGTGGATTTTTTTCCTTTGATGAATATGAAGTGTTCTTCCTTATCTTTTTTGGTAACTTTTGGTTGAAAGTCTATTTTATTTGATATTAGAATGGCTGCTCCAGCTTGTTTCTTTGGATCATTTGCTTGGAAAATTGTTTTCCAGCCTTTTACTCTGAGATAGTTTTTGTCTTTGTCACTGAGGTGTGTTCCCTGTATGCAGCAAAATGCTGGGTCTGCTTTATGTATCCAGTCTGCTAGTCTATGTCTTTTCATTGGGGAATTGAGTCCATTGATGTTAAGAGATATTAAGGAAGAGTGATTGTTTCCTGTTATTTTTGTTGTTAGTGGTGGAATTACGTTTGTGTGGCTCTCTTCTTTGGTTTGTTGCAAGAAGATTACTTTCTTGCTTTTTTGTTAGGTGCAGTTTCCTTCCTTGTGCTGGAGTTTTCCATCGATTGTCCTTTGTAGGCTGGATTTGTGGAAAGATGTTGTGTAAATTTGATTTTGTCATAGAATATCTTGGTTTCTCTCTCTATGTTAATTTAGAGTTTTGCTGAATATAATAACCTGGGTTGGCATTTGTGTTCTCTTAGGGTCTGTTTGACATCTGCCCAGGATCTTCTGACTTTCATAGTCTCTGGTGAGAAGTCTGGTGTAATTCTGATAGGTCTGCCTTTACACGTTACTTGACCTTTTTCCCTTACTGCTTTTAATATTCTTTCTTTGTTTAGTGCATTTTGTGTTTTGACTATTATGTGACAAGAGGAATTTCTTTTCTGGTCCAATCTATTTAGAGTTCTGTAGACGTCTTGTATGTTTATGGGTATCTCTTTCTTTAGGTTGGGGAAGTTTCCTTCTATAATTTTGTTGAAGATATTTACTGGCCCTTTAAGTTGGGAATCTTTGTTCTCTTCTATACCTACTGTCCTTAGACTTAATCTTCTCATTATGTTCTGGATTTTCTGGATGTCTTGGGTTAGGAGCTTATTGCATTTTACATTTTCTTTGATGGTTGTGTCAATGTTTTCTATGGAATCTTCTGCTCCTGAGATTCTCTCTTCTATCTCTTGTATTCTGTTGGTGATGACTCCCGATCTCTTGCCTAGGTTTACTATCTCCAGGTTTGTCCCACTTTGTGCTTTCTTTATTGTTTTTAGTTCCATTTTTAGATCTTGGATGGTTTTGTTCAATTTCTCCACCTGTTTGGTTGTGTTTTCCTGCAATTCTTTAAGGGATTTTTGTGTTTTCTCTTTATTGACTTCTACTTATTTACCTGTGTTGTTCCATATTTCTTTAAGAAATTTCTTTAACGTCCTCTATCATTATCATGAGATGCGATTTTAAATCCAAATCTTGTTTTTCTTGTGTGTTTAGATATCTAGTATTTGCTTTGGTGGGAGAACTGGGCTCTGATGATGCCAAATAGTCTTGTTTTCTGTTGCTTAGGTTCCTGTGCTTGCTCTCGCCATCAGGTTATTTCTGATGTTAACTGGTCTTGCTGTCTCTGACAGTGGCTTGACCCTCCTGTAAGCCTGTGTGTCAGCACTCCTGGAGAATAGCTTTCTCCCAGTGGGATCTGGGTACAGAGATCTGTGGGACCAGGTCAGCTTCGGGCACAGGCAGAAACTAGAAGGGTCCTGTCCTAGACTGGTCCTGGGTTCGTTCTCCCTGAGGGTTCCAAGCAGGTCCCTCTGAGAAGAAGTGGTGGTGTTACCTCTGCTCTCATGTGTATCAGTGCTCCTGGTGACTGATTTTCGGTTCTGGGTGCAGGCAAAGACCATAAGGATCCTGTCCCTGACTGCTCCTAGGTTCCTGTGTCAGAGGGTTCTAAGGGGGTTCCTCTTAGGCTAGGAATGTGAGCAGAAATGGTGGTATCCTCTGAGCTCTCAGGACTGTCTGTACTTCTGAGAATCTAGCTCTCTCCTCCATGGGATACATTTATTTATTTTTACAGTCCAGATTTTTTCCCATCCTCGTCCATGCCCCACCCCCAACAGTTCCACATCCCCTACCTCTTCCCCCTACCCTATCCACCTCACCAGACCTCTAAACTTCCTGGGGCCTCCAGTCTCTTCAGGGTTAGGCGCATCTTCTCTGACTAAACAGAGACCCAGGAGTCCTCTGCTGTATATGAGTTGGAGGCCTCATCTCAGCTGGTGTATGCTGCCTGGTTGGTGATCCAGTGTCTAAGAGATCTTGGGGGTCTAAGTTAATTGAGGCTGCTGGTTCTTCTACAGGGTTGACCTCCTTCTCAGCTTCCTCCAGTTTTTCCCTAATTCAACTAGAGGGGTCAGCAGCTTCCGTTCATTGATTGGATGCACATATCTGCATCTTCTTTTACTAAGGCTCTTCTCTGTTTCTATCCGTGCATTTCTTTAAGACAGGAAGAATTATGGGTCAGAGCTTTGGCTGTGGGATAGCAACCCCATTCCTCACTTGATGCCTTGTCTTTCTGCTGAAGCTGGACTCAATAAGTTCCCTTTCCCCACTGAAATGCATTTCATCTAGGGTGCCCCCTCTTTGTGTCATGAGGGTCTCTCATTTCCCAGGTGTCTGGTACATTCTAGAGCATTCGCCCAATCTTCTTCCTCCCGAGGTTGCCTGTTTTCATTCTTTGTGGTGGCCCTGAGGGCTTCAGTCCCCCATCCCATACCAGATTAGGTTCCCCTCTTCCCCCACCCTTATCTCCTTTCCCTCCCTCCCTCCACCCTTGTGGTTGCTTTCTTCTCCCTCCCAAGTGGGACTGAGGCATCCTCACTTTAGGCCCTGTAGCTTGTTGACCTTTTTGAGTCTGTGGAGTGTATCTTGGGTATTCTGTCTTTCTTTCTTTATTTTTTTTTTTGGCTAGTATCCACTAATTGGTGAGAATATACCTTGCTGGTCCTTTTGGACCTGAGTTACCTCACTCAAAATGATATTTTCTAGTTCCTTCCATTTGCCTCCAAAACTAAGGATGTCCTCATTCTTAATAGCTGAGTAATATCCCATTGTGCAAATGAACCACATGTTCTGTATTTATTTTTTTGTCATGGGACATCTGGGTTGTTTCTGGCTTCTAGCTATTACTAATAAGGCTGCTATGAACGCAGTAGGATACATGCCCCTATGGCATGATGGGACATCTTTGGGTATATTCCCAACAGTGGTACTGCTGGTTCTTTATGTAGGTCTATTCCCAATTGTCTGAGGAACCTCCAAATTTATTTCCAGAGTGGTTGTACCAGTTTGCAATTCCAGCAGGAATGAAGGAGTGTTCCTCTTTCTCCATTCTTGACAACATGTGTTGTCACCTGAGGTTATGATCTTAGCCACCCTGACTGGTATAAGGTAGAATCTCAGGGTCATTTGGGTTTGCATTTCTCTGATCACTAAGAACTTTGAACATTTCTTTAGGTGCTTCTCAGCCATTCAAGATTCCTCTGTGGTGAATTCTCAGTTTAGTTCTATATCCCACTTTTTGATTGATTGGGTTGTTTGGTTTTATGGAAGTAAGCTTCTTGAGTTCTTTATATATTTTGGATATTATCCCTCTACCAGATGTGGGGTTAGTGAAGAATTTTTACAAACCTGTAGAATGCCGATTTGTCTTATTGACTATCTGTAATGTAACCCAGGAAGCAGGAACCATTCATCTTTGGGTAAGCTGGCTAGATATATTAGCTGAATACCCTAGTTAGAGGTAGTAACTTGTGGAAAAAAATGGCTTATTTGACTTATACTTTCACATCACTGCTAATCATTGAATGAAGTCAGATAGGTATCCAAATAGGGTAGGAACCTGGATGCAGGAGCTGATGCAGAGACCATTTAGGAATGCTGTTTGATAGCTAGCTCTCCACGGCTTGTTCTCTCTGTTTTCTCATAGAATTGAGGACCACTGAATGGTACCACCCACAATGGGTGGTCCCTTAGCCATCAATCGCTAACTAAGAAATGTTCCATAGGCTTGTTTACAGCCTGAACTTACTGATGCAGTTCTCAATTGAGGTTTCTTCCCTCTCTGGTATGTGTAGCTTTCATCAAGTTGAAGCAAATGGACTAGCGCACTGATTCAGAGAGCTCAGATTCCAGGGAGAGACCTTACCTCTCAGAGACTCAAAGAGGAGATAGTTATTTGATATGAACTTTGGCCACCATGTGTGTACACACACAAGTGCATCTGTGCATATGTGTACATATTACACACACACACGCACACAAACACATATGCACACACACATACACATATGCATATACCAGACTTTTCGAAAATAACTTAAAATTTTTTCAATTTTATGAATAAATTATGGTTTTCTTAGTCTAACACTTTTAGCAATTGTTTTGTAAAAGTTGTTCAGAAAGTATTACCTACTTACTAACTTCTACGGATGCAAATTTTCCATGTCGTGCCTAAGATGATTCCATACAAGGCCACCAAAAGGTAAATTTGAAGCACCATTTTAAACATTACCAGTATAATTTATCTCAAGCTCCATCACTCCTTTCCTCATTCCCTCATCATTATATGCATTAACCCTTCCATTGCTCCTTTCTGCTACACACTGTTTATATTCAACAAAAAAATGCAGCATGTCTGCCTGGAGAATATACTTTTGCTAACATGTAAATACCTTGTTATGAAGGTACCTGAGCTGGGTGTGTACATGTCTATGTGAACATTTGCAATATGTTGTGATATTGCTGCCAGAGAGATTCAAGTTATTTTGATAAGAGAGGAGACTTCACATGGGAATTATTTGGCTAAAAAGTGAAGGTGTGTCCCTAGGCTTGCATGCAAGTAGCTGTTCCTCTTAGCTTGAAGCAGGATGTAATAGAGAATTTTATAATCGCCCTCCCTTATTCAGTGTCTCTTCTTTCTGTGCCTCATTTATACTGTCTGCTTCCCTACTTCTTCACTGTCACTATCTCATGCATCTTAGGACACTATTTAAGGAGAATGTACTCTGTAATGTTTATTGACCTAATCCATTCTCATCATCCTAGTCATTTTTCCTTTAAGGAGACTCATGTGGGGTTGCTGAGTTAGGGAAAACATATGAGCCTACACTATGAGATATAATTGTTCTGTCGAGGACAACCCTATCATGCACGGATTTTAAAATATTACTAAAATTAGAGCTATCTCTCATACTAAGGGTGTTTGAGTTATTTCTTCTTTATGTCATTGAGAGGGGGTTTTAACTCCAAAAGCATATATATATGAATATAAGAGTATATATTCATAATATTATCCATTTGTTTCACATGAAATAAAACAATAAACAGTATTTTAACACTAGTCACATTATTATTACATTCCCACAGGTAAAGTTTTTAGTGGGTTTGGCCTAATGCTGCTTGTATTCTAATTTGTGTTCCCAATATTTTTTTTGCATGAGAGGGTCCCCAGGTAAGACATTAATTAAGGAACCCTATGCCCAGTTGGCACTGCTTAGTAAAAAAAGATGCCAGTGACCAGTGGCTGGAAAGGGCAGACAGAGGTGGGACTTTAGGATTCCTGGGCTTGGAACTGGGAGGGGGAAATGGAAGGAAAGATCCGCCACACTGAGAGAGTGGAGGAGAGAGACACTATGCCTGAGAAGAGTACAGAATAGAGGGGCGTGGCCACCACATGAGTGAGCCAGGAAAGTACAGCCCAGAGCACGACCCAGTTGGGCAGCCCTCTGTGTCCAGAGCTGCCAAGGGAGAATATACAGTTTAGTCAGTAATAACAGAATTGTCGGCAGGAGGTGGATTGCCCTGCGTGGAGGTTAGGGCGTAGCCCAGCTACTGAGCTGTTTAAGGCATATCAAAATATAAAGGCTGTGTGTTTGTGTCTTTCATTCAGGAATGTAAATCACTGGGGTGGGTAGCGAACCCACTGCCAGGATTTGATTATTAAATAGTAATTCTACAAAAGTTGAGTTATTTAAATTACAGGAGAGCCCTGAACCTCGGGTTCATATTATTTGCAGATATAGAACCACAAGTTCTTCAAGCTCCTGATGAAGACTGTCAGCTTTTTCAGGGTTAGAAATGAGCCTCACTGGACCACCCAGTGTAGGGGAATGTCAGGGTAGGCAGGCAAGGGAATAACATTTGAAATGTAGATAAAAAAAAATCCAAGAAAAAAAAGTGAGCTTTATACGGAACAGTTCATTCATTATTTGGTCAACGCAAAAATTGAAGGTCGAATATGACATCAAACCCCAACTCTCTTGATTCACTGTCATATGTTCACTGAGAACATACATTTCCAAATTCATAGCTCATGGAACTATGGAGCCAGAGTTTCAATTCAAAATATACTTGCAAATACAAACAATTTAAAAATTATTTCTGTACTATAATTACACTCAAAACCATGGGTAAGGAAGGCTTTGGCCCTAAGAGTAAACCTATTGATACTACTTTAACTGGTCATGTGCTTGATCTCTCTTATAAATATTTATGCTTATATCCATAGATTTGTGTTAAATTCACCCTTGGTCAGAAAAAAAAAACTTCTTATTGCTAGTGAAGAGACTCACGACCATTTGAGATGCCGAGAACAAGTGACAGAGTTCTCAACCAAAGCAAGGGCATCCATATCAGCACTGCACCTCTCACCCTTAATCCAAGAAGTAGCACAGAAGGGGGAACAGAAAGGGTGTAAACGGTGCTGAGGAACGCTGCAGAATGCTGGCTTCCGGACACAGTGTGGCTTTAGCAGAAATGAAATCATAGCATCTATGGTTACCTGGACAAAATGGAACTAGTTAAAAATCTCAGTATGTAATTCTTTTAGGAGAAAATCCTTTTAATTGCTGCACATAGATTTCATCATAATATTTTCATAAATAATTGGTTTTGGTGATCCTGTTCTCTTTCCCCTTTATATTGTCTTACTCACATCAGAACCCTCTCTGCTAGCTTCTCACTCCTATTTCGTTACCGCCTCCTTTCTTACATCATCTGCCTCCCTTTTCCTTGTCTTCTTTCCAATTTCATGACCTATATCATCTCTTACCTCTCTGTCTCGCCACCATTACCCCCCCGTGTGTGTGTGTGTGTGTGTGTGTGTGTGTGTGTGTGTGTGTGTGTGTGTGTGTGTGTGTGTCCTCCACTTGTTTCCTCTCCTTTAGAAGCAAATAGGATATTTACTCAGGCTTACATTATTTGCCATTCTAAAGATTTGATTGTTTCAAGCATTTTCGTTATCAGGTGGGGAAATGCCTCAGTGTTTCTGACAGTTTGCTTTCCTCTTCCAGGAACATTAGTTCTGACTTCTCCCGTTCTCTTCTTCCATAGAAAAAAATTACCATTATTTTTATTTAGGTAAGTGATTGGTAAAGCACCATCGATTTGTATTTGATTTATTATAATAATGTTAAATAAATTATCTTTAAATAGCTCCCAAATATCTCAGTATGTAGAGGGAGGGACTTCTGTTATCTAACTATTAGCTGAGGAGGGATTGGCAGTTGATGGCTGCTGAGGGTGGGAGCGTCAACAGATACTCATGGGTAGGTTTCCCATCATGGCAGGTGACTCCAGTCTGTGTGGATATGGGCAGGACTTAGCAGATTCAGAGGAATATTTATAAATAAAAGAAGGGATGAATTTGAGAAAGAGATGAGTTGAAGAAGCAGGCAAGTTGAAGGGAAAGTTGGAGGCAATAGATATGATCAAGATACATATATGGCATTTTCAAAGAAAGTTTTGATCCAAAGTATAAAATTCAAAGAAAGGCTTTGATGAAAAAGAGGTTTTTTCCCTCTCTTTCTTATAAATGTCTTCTGTTTGAAAATGGATGCTCAGACCTTGTAACATTTTTATTAACTCTAGTAGAAAACGAATTGTGTCGTCGTGCTATAGCAATGTCCCAAAACACTGGTTTGTTTGAAGATGAAACTCAAAAGTATGACAACACTTATGCTGTGGACTATGAGAAAAGCTTGGCCGAATGGAGGCAGCTCACTCAACATTGAATTTCTCAATCGAATAAGAAAGCCAATTAGCGTGGGACTTAATTTTCAGGATAAATAAGAGAAATGATAATTGGAAATAGTTGTAATTCAAATAAATCCAACTTTTGTAGAATTGATATTTAGTAATTAAATCCTGGCGATAGGTTTGCTACCCACCCCAATGGTTTGTATTCCTGAATAAAAGGCACAAACACACAGGCTGTCTTATGTGTATGACTAACAATTGCCATTATGGTAACATTCAATTTTCAGATAATTTTTTTCAAAGCTCACAATAACAAACCAGTACTAGCAGACAGCTCCCACACACCACCACTGGGCATAGGACCTTAAAGAAGGTGGAGTAAAAGACCAAAGTGCACTGTTTCTCAAAATACATGAAGACTGTGTAGGATCCGACCGTTATCATGAAAACACACTGGAGGAGATAGTTTTGGTCAAAACTATTATTTTTATTCTTTCATACAGCTCTCTAGAAATTAAATTCACCAGAGCTGTTTTGTTGACATTTTCACTGATGAGGCCATTAAGTGAATCATCGTTTTAAGGCAGTCAGCTTTTAAGTGAAAATTAATATTGGTTTTCTTGTTTAGAGTCAATTAACTTTATACCAAGATATTTGGACCTTGATGTAATTGATTAGGATCCATCAGTCCTTCCCCTTTGTGAGTTCACGTTAACATCCTATATGAAGCATGCAGTTCTGATAGGATATTAGGCGATGCATGTGGGGAAGAATGTTTTTATGAATTAAATTAGATACTAATAACACTCTCTGCCAAATTGGCTTAAATCATAAGTAGGATACTAGTGAAGCTTATAACTTTATTTATGATCCCGGATGAAGTAGATTTTTCTTTTTGCTTAATAAAGTTGAATGAATGTCTTCCTTATACCTTACTGTAAACTTTACTATGTATAGTAATGTTCAAAATTTCAAAAGCAATAATAGTTTGAGTTAATAGGGAATTTATAGTGAAATACACAACACATTGAATTATGCATTTTATGATGATGAACAGTGTAAGAAAAGCTATTATAAGCACATCACTTCTGAGTTGCTCATAAATTAAGATCAGATAAGTGGTTTAGGTATCAATCTGGTAAAAGAATTATTACAAGAGGGGAAGAATTTCCAATAGAACAATGGCCATATATACACAATGATAGAAATGCTGTGCCTTCTATTGGCCTCTAATTTAAAACAAGTATCTTGCCACCTCCAAGAAAATCTTCTTTATTTAAACACTGAGGTTTAGACGAGGTGGTAGGATTTTCAGAAACCCCATTAGGCTTCATCACAGTTTTGATTTGATCTCTATCCTAGTATTATTTATTTACTTTGTTCTCCTCATTTCTTAGCTCTGTCAGTCATTGTGATTTTCCACTTTCCTGGCCATCCCCTATGTTCTGTGTGTAAACTGTCCGTGTCGGTTTTCTTTTGTTTAATTGCATGTTTTCACATTGCTGAATGAGTTTCATTATAATATTATGTGGTATGTGGAATGTAGTATTTAGAAATAAATATAAGTATAAATTATTTGGCAGAATTGTAAATATATAATATACAATTCTGAAATATATGTATATCAAAATGTAATTACTTAATCTATTAAAATATAAAAATAAATATAGACATAATAGATTGGAAACTGAAGTAATTTCCTTAATGTGAGTAGTAGGCACTGAGGACAAAGAAAAAGAGGAAAGCAATGGGAATTGTTAAAAATAAGGCTTGACTATATGTCACAAGAAGATTAAAATTAACCTATCAATTTCCAACAAATAAATTCCTGGAGTGGTCACCTTTGTGCTACTGTAAATAAGTACCTGTTAGTAACAATTTTAGGGAGAAAGGGTTTAGTTGATCTTGGCATTGTGTGCTTTGGCTGTCATGGTTAGAGTAGGTGTATAGCACTCTAGGCTTGGTGTATTCTCCCTTTAGCTCGTTAGAACTCCTGGATCCATGACATGGTGTTATCCTCATTCATGATAGATCATCTTCCCTTAGTTATTTCTTACTGGAACACCCTCACTGCAGAACCAGAATGGTACCTGGTCTCCTACGTTAATTCAAACTTGGTCCAGTGTCCAGTGAATGTTAACTCTCACCCTCACAATGTTTCACAATAGACCTCTTGAACCGTTTTCCTGTATGAAATTTTGAATTCTTTGTCTCTGTTCCCTCACCCAATTTTTAAATTATTGTAAAAAAAAAGCAAAAGGAACAAAATTAAGCTTGTATTTCCATCTGTAATACTATTAAATCTTTTGGTGCAACAAATTATTTTTCAACATTTATTTACCATTCTAGTTTCGTTTTTATTGGTCTAGTGACTGACTAGTCACAGTTTTTCTTAGGGGCGTGTAGGGTATCTTGTATATTCTACATCATGGTTGGGTTTATTTATTTATCTTTATGATATGTAATGGCTTTTTGAAGTATTTCTGTACTGCTAAGAATAAGACATTACACAAACACAGACAGGAGTGCTTTATTCCTTTCTTGCCCATGTATTTCTAACCTAATTCCCCATTCTCTCACAAGAGTAACTACTCCAATAGGTAAATAATATTTTCAGTTTGTTGTCTGGACAGCATTTAATTTTATAGAAATTAACATTGATATTAATAATATTATCATACCTCTTCCTTTTTTCCATGAAAACCACATGAAATAGACACTCGTTTTTGCCTGGCCTTTTCTCTTTCCAGTATATGCTGAAAATTATTTTAGTCTCAGTTTCATTATTTACACACCTGCATGGTTCTCGTGTGAATATCATACTTTATTTAACAAAGCTTTTTTTTCTAGAGGCATTTAAGCTGTTTCCATATGTTTTCACTTATGAGCAATGTTGAAATAAATAACCTTCTGTTTATGCACCATCATAATGCTAAGCAATAGCTTCAGGGTTGATTCTGAAAAGTGAAACTGCTGGATCAAAATATTAAGACATGAATAAATTTTTTGTGCATTGCCATGTTTCTAACTAAAAGGACTTTGCCGTTCAGATCCTCTCAAGGAATTATATCTTTTGTCTCAGCCTTGCCAACAGAATGTATTGTCACAGTATTTTTAAAACATTTTGTAAGCGTCATGGGTAAGAAATAATGCTTCTCTGCTATTTTAAGTTGTATTTCCTTAAATATGCATGATTATGAACATATTGCCATATATCTATTACTTATACATTTATTTTGAATATAGATGGCTTATTGATACCTTTCCCCTTTTACATGTTGTACATCCTATTTTTTCAATTCTAAAGAATTTTAAAAAATTAACATGTAAGTATATCTTTTCCTCCTTCTGACCCTATTCCTTGTGGATCCCATGCACCCCCTTACAGATTCATGGCTTTTCCCCCTTTATCGTTACATATATGTACACAAGCATAGATACATAGATACATTTTTCAGTATGTTTAATGTTGCTTTTATGTACATGATTTAAGGGCTGACCACTTGGAATGGGATAAACCTGAGGCTCATCCTGGCAACATTAATTCTTTCTCTCTCAGCAGTCGTCAGCTGCCCATAGTTCTTTGTCTAGGCAAGGCGCTCTGTGATAGTCTCTATTTCTAGGCAAGCATCCATTGGTGTCATTATTGTTCAGGTTCTGTTTAGGCAGATACATTGTTGATGTATCATGTGTATAGCTTACTTGTCATGTCAAGAATTCAAGATCTCCCAGCAAGCCTGATTGTCTTGCTCTTACTAATTGTCTACCCCCCTTTTGACATGTTCTCTCTACTTCAGGTACAGGTGCTGTGTTATAGATCTGTCCATTACACCTCATGCTCAGTTGTTCTTGGCATGAGTACCAGTTGTGTGTTTTGTAATGCTTCATATTTGTTATAAAAATCATGAATAGTGAGAGCTACACATAACTGTGGGTGGAAGGATAAATATTTATAATAGGAATCATAAATTATGATGGTTTAGTTATGTAGCAGAAGCTTCTGTATGAACAATGACTTCATTAGCCCTAGGAAGTTGGGTAGGTTTTAAGATTCAGGCATGATTTTCCTCCTGTTGAGAGGACCTGAAGTCCATTTAGAGGGATGATGTCTATCTTCAAAGTATGAATGTCACTGGTGGACCTCTAGGGATGCCTTGCCATGTTGGTGACTGTTGTAGTTCATAGGCTTCACAGTTGGGCAGGACTATTGAATTTTTTATTACCTTGGCAGCTTTATATTATTTTTAGCACCATGAAAGCTGGTCATCATGGAGGAAGCTTCCTTCCTTCCTTTCTTTTTTTTTTATTAATCGTTCCATTTGTTTACATCTCAAATGATATCCCACTTCCCGGTTACTCCTCCACGAAACCCCCATCCCACATCGGCCCTCTCTTCCCTTCCCTTTGCCTCTGTGAGGATGCTCCCCCGTCTATCTACCCATCCTCTCACACCCCACTGCTCCAGCATCCCCCTATGCTGGAGCATCAAACCTCCACAGGACCAAGGGCCTCCCGTCCTATTGATGTCAGACAAGGCCATCCTCTGCTACGTATGTATCTGGAGCCAGGGATCCCTGCCTGTGTGCTTCTTCACTGATGGTCTATTCCTTGGAAGCATTGAGTCATGCAGCCAGCAGATGTCATTCTTTCTATGGGGTTACAATGCCCCTCTGCTCCTCCTGTTCTTCCACCAGCTCCCGCACCAGGGTCCCTGAGCTCAGTCGGATGGTTGGCTCCAAGCATCCACATCTGCATTAGTCAGTTACTGGCTGAACCAGGGAGGAGGTTTTCAAGTCAGATCCACCTCGACTCTTTTGAGTCATTTTTCTGAAGTGCACTGAGTCTTCAGTGACAATGACTTATTTTAGACTCTGAGACGCAACCAAGTGGAGCACTAGTAGCTTATATTGTTTGCGAGTTTTCTGACCAACAACTTGTATGGTTTTTAACGCAAAGTATTGGGGGATTTGTTAGTCTGTAGCTGTTATGGGAAGCCTTGTTAACCTAAGTAAAATTAAAAGTAAAAGGCAGTGAAGATAAACACACAGAAGTTAGACGGGTAGTTTGAACTGAAATTACATAAACACCTCCACTGAACCTCAAATAGACTAAAAAATATTCTTTTGTGGAGAAAGGACACAGAAAATGCTATCCATGGATGATTATGTGTGCATGTATTTCTGTTTGAATGCATTTGTTTATATGTATTTGTTTGTAGCTGTGCGGACTTGTGTCTTTTTGAGGAACCAGAAGTGGGCATTGAGTCTCAAATATCCTTACTCATCCAGTGTTTTGTTTAAACTCTTTGAGAATTTCGTATGTGTGTAATTTGTTTTGATCAACTCCACTCCCCATCAATTTCTCCCTTACTAACCCTCTATCCTTTCTGTCCCAACTACATATACCCTTTTACTGTAAATTAAGTCCACTTAGTGCTGCCTATATGTATCTTTATGTTTAGTATGGGTTCTCCAGCAGGGCCGCCATGACAACCTAGGCTCAGTTGTTCTTGGTATTATTACCAGTTGTGTGCTTATGTAATCTCTGAATAAAACCAACTCTTTCTCCTCAACAGCCATCAACTGTCAATAGCTCTTCAGCTATTGTGAATTCACGAGTCCCCACTCATGAATCCCATGATGGGATTTTGGATGTCTTGATCTTTATGTAGGTCTTGTGCATTCAGTAATAGCCATGGTAAATTCATGTGTGGTATGTTACTACCATGTTCTACACATACTATTTTGCTGAAGATGTCCAATAGTATAGCTCACGAATCATTTAAATTTGTTGAGAGATATCCTTTTAAAGCTGAGCTAATCATCTTCTGTTTGTTTAAAAGTATTATTTTAACAACTATGTCTTTCCACTCTCTTATAAACCTCTGAACACAGATTTTCATAGTATGTATTCTTGATTTTCCAACATCAACTTCTCTTTCAAATTATAAATATATATTTCAGTCATCTGGATTATGCTTGGGTTAAATCTTGATATTGCTGTGTCTTTGTGTGTTTCTGTGTTTCTATCTCTATCTTGCTCTGTCTTCCCCCTTTCTTTATCTATCTCTCTCTCTTTATCTCTCTCTCTCTTTATCTCTCTCTCTCTCTCTCCCTCTCTCTCTCTCTCTCTGTGCGTGTATTTTAGTTACTATCTGTCTCCCCTAGGAACTGTTTTTCTACATACTCCTCCTTTCATCGTTTATTGTCTATAGGACCAGTCTTGTCCAGGTCTAGTGCAGGTAATGAGTCATTGTGAGTTAATAATTGTAATATGTGTTTCTAGTCTAGAAAACAATGTTTCTTAGCCCTTCATTCTATCTTCCGATACACTCAACTTCCCAAATATTCAACATCTGTTAAAAAAAAGTCACACGAGGGAAGTAGCTTGTAATGGTCACCTTTCTAGAATACACAGAAGCTTTATCATGGGATTATCCTTATGCCAATGTAGCCAATGAGTGTTTTGCCAAGTGGACAGGAAAAATTGGGTGCTGTCCTGTACTGGCACCGCCTGCCACATACTTTCCATTTGTTTCTTAGAGTAGTAATGTCTAGCTCATTGGCATGTTATAACGGCAGGAAAGTGTTTGGGCATTATCCAAAACATACTCTCCCACCTATAGTCTTGGAATGTGGGTAATAGGGACGAGTTACAAATATTCTAGCATTTGACATTTTAATGACTTTACATAGCCATAAGCAGTTAGTAGCTCACCTTTTCAGAGCAAGCCTTAATAGATTTATCAGCCCAATTTCTTTGATGTTTGTGGTAAAGTCAAGCTATTTGCTTTAACTGGAAGAAAATACGTCACACGCCCTCCTTTTTGCAGACACAGTTTATTCTGGCACTCAAACTCTCTTAAATACAACAGGAATGTGGAGTGATTTCATTGTAGGTGCTTTAGTTAACTTACTCAATTACTTTGCTGTCCTTATTCTTTAAGGCATAATTGTGACGAGAGACTCTGCCTACTTTGGTTCTTGGCTTAAGAACTTCTCTGTTGACTTCAGGTTCTGCTACAGTTACCTTTTCAGAGGCCTGGCTGCCTCCAAATCCATCAGGGTAGATTACAGTGAAGCAGCATTTCCCCTTGCGCTGCCTAGATTTATGTTAACTCACCACAACCTAGAGTCCTTTTAGAAGATGGAGCCTCAGTTGAGAAAATGTCTCTAACAGATAGGCCTGTGGATGATCATACTTTTGGTGCATTTTCTTGACTGATGTTTGATCTAGAGGTCCCCATCTTGCAGTGGGTGTTGCCACCCCTGAACTGGTGGTCCTAGGTGCTGTAAGAAAACAGGCTGAGCAAGTCAGAGGAGTTAGCTAGGAAGCAGCAATTCTAGGTGGCCTCGGCATCAGATTCTGCTTCCAGAATTTTCACCTTGAATTTATGCCCTTATTTCCTTAAATGATGATTACAATGATGACTACAAGTTGTGAGGTGAGAGAACCCCTTTTCTCCTCAAGGCGCTTTTGGTCAGAGTGGTTCTGCACAGCAATACAAACTCTAAGACAGGTCACCAGGCAGGAAACACTTAGTCAATGTCTGCTAAGGTCAGACATGGATAATTCTGTCTTTCTTGGAGTCAATAGATCTTGTGTATATCCACATAAGCATAGAAGAGAAGTTTGCCTATACAATAGTGGGTCTGTACTTCCTTAGTAGCATTGGCTGGTTGAGATAATCGACTACAGTCTGAAAACATGGGAATGGATTTCTTTGCCTTTATGTAGTGCTAGTTTGTGGCTTCCTATGTTTGCACACATCAGAAGAGGTCAAGAGAGTCCAGCATCTGACATTTTATTTCTACCAAATCTTTTAAGCCTCAGCTATCATGGGCTCAATAAACAAGTCCTTGTTAAAACAGATGGCAATCTTAGTAATGACGTGACAGCCACATGGCATAGCTTATATGGGAAGCATACACCACGTAAAATACATCCTTTTTAGGTAGCCATTTTTATACTAGCTAGGACATTGTGTAGTTGAAATGATGAAGACACTCTTACTGAACTAGATAAGAATTAAAATCTATTGTGTCAAATAAGCAAAGCTCATGAAAGCCAGGCATCCGTGGACCATGGGATGAATGCTGTAAGGACCCTGTCTTCATTTTTCATTTCTATTTTTCCCTCCTTAACACCTTCATTTACTTAAATTGGTTTTCTCCACAAGGCTGTCAGTTCACAGAGATTCATGTTTTTCAACTCTGTTGCTATAGAGAAAACATCCTTTATATGTAATTTGAAAATTCCTTACAAAGTACTTTTCTTGACCAGTTTGACCCTCATCCTACACAAATCTTCTGTGATTCCAGAGAGGGCAGCTCTACCTGAAGCTATCTATTTTTAGTGGCAAAACATATGTCACACTTTTAAAATGTACGTACAGGACTAACCCCAAAGAAGCATTTCCATTGCAACCACAGGTGTAGAATCTTCTGGGGCTTTACCCTTCTTCTAGTCTCAGATCTAAAGAAAAGAATGGATTTAGGATATAATACAATCTGTGTCACTTATTTACTTAAAATATTCATACTGGTGATATTCCAGAAGTCCTGAGGCAATAATTTAAAAGTATTTCTTCAAAGTCAAATACA
Organism: Rattus norvegicus; assembly: GCF_021556685.1. NCBI lineage: Eukaryota > Metazoa > Chordata > Mammalia > Rodentia > Muridae > Rattus > Rattus norvegicus. The sequence goes on from NC_141543.1 coordinate 82,105,347, forward strand.
TTTATAAAAATGCTTCTGTTTTTTATTAAGTCTTTTATATATTTACATTTCAAATGTTGACCCCCTTTCTGGCCCCCTCTCTCCATCTCATCTCCCCTCTCCCTCGCCTCTAAGAGAGTGCTTCCTCAACCACCTACCCACCCACTCCCACGTCACCTCTCTAGCATCCCCCTTCTCTGGAGCATCAAGCCTCCCCAGGACCAAACACATCTTTTCCCACTGAGTCCAGAAAAAGCAGTCCTCTGCTACATATGTAATGGGTGTGTGTGTGTGTGTGTGTGTGAGTGTGTGTGTGTGTGTGTGTGTGTGTGAGTGTGTGTGTGTGTGTGTGTGTGTGTGTGTGTGTGCACAGACTGACCCATGTATGCTCTTTGATTGGTGGCTTAGTCCCTGGGACTTCTGAGGGGTCCAGTTAGTAGATACTGTTGTTCTTCCTATTGGGCTGTAATCACCTTAGCTCCTTCATTCCTTCTCCTTACTCTTTCATTGGGGCTTAGTCCAGTGGTTGACTATAAGTGTCTGTATCTGTCTCAGTCAGCTGAGGGTAAGGACAGCTATGCTAGGCTCCTGTGTGAAAGTACATCTTAGCATCAGCAAGTGTATATATATACATATATGTATATATATATCCCAGGCATGGTCTCTGGTTAGTGTGGTTCAGTTTCTGATAGCCTCCATGGACCCAGGTTAGTTGACTCTGTAGGTCTTCCTGTGGTGTTCTTGACTCCTCCAACTCCCTAAGTCCTTTCTAGCCTAACTGTCTTCTGAGAGGCTTCATTCAAAGCTGATGAAAACATGCAGAGTTATAGTAGGTAGAGCTCTAGGAGTCTTGTGGAAGAGTGGGGATATTTTCATTCAAACCGTTACAACAATATACTCTCCCACTCCTAATATATTCCTGCCTTTGAATTTATTGATTTTACCTCATATGATGTGCAGAATATTATCTATACTATGGTTCTGCATTTTTTTTGCAAGTAATTTCTACTCTTTGACTAAAATCTGACTCTCCCCTATAACCTGACTTCAACATTCAAAGTCTTTGTAGTCATTCCTACTCTTTCTTGCTTCTTGACCAGTTTCCTTTTCCTATGGGCTCATTGCCATGCTTATTAACCATGTCATAGGCCCTTTTCCTTATGAGATTAGTCTTTTCTTCCCCTGAGATATGGGTACCTATACTTATGGATCCAAGCAACTACTAGCAGCTACTATCCACTCATGTTTCTAACCACATCAACCCAATGACTGTGCAAATCTTTGGGTTCCACATGATATCACATCCACTGTTGATATCTATTTTGATAATATCTGCCTTATCTACGGAACATGTCCCTGTTGATTCTGTTTTCCTTTTTATTTATTGTTTTCCTGAGACTCCACACTTGTTTGGTGTGCTTTTCACCTCATTGTCTACTCCTTGATATCTCTTTTGTCAGTTCTGACTCTGTTTTCAAAATGTTCAAGCAGTAGCAAATGCTGGCCAGGATGTGGAGAAAGGGGAACATTTACTGCTAGTGGGATCACAAAATTGTATAACCGATCTGGAAATCAATCCAGTGTTTTCTCAGAAAATGGAAAATAGTTCTATCTGAAGACTCAGGTACACTTCTCCTTGGCATATACCAAAAAGATGTTCCACCATACCACAAGGGCACATGCCCCATTATGTTCATAACATCTTTTCTTGTAACAGCCAGAAGCTGGAAACAACTCAAATGTCCTTCAACTGAAGAATGGACACAGAAAATGTGGTTCATTTATACAATAGACTCAGCTACTGAAAACAAGGACATCATGAATTTTGCAGGTAAATAGTGGAACTAGAAAATATTATCATGAGTAAGGTAATCCAGACCCAAAAGGACACACATGGTATGTACTCACTGATAAGTGGGTATTAGCCCGAAAGTACAGAATACCCATGATACACTCCACAGACCCAAGGAATTAAACAAGAAAGATGGCTCAAATGAGGATGCTTCGCACTTAGAAGGGGAAACCAAAGAGTTGTAGGAGGCAGAGGGAAAGAGTGAAGTAGGTGAGAGTGAATAGTGGGAGGGCAATGGGGGAGGAAGTATCAGGTATGGGTAGAAAGAGAAGAGAATGTCAGAGGGTCCGGAGAATGAAAGGGAATTTGCAATGTGCATGCCGTGTGTGTGTGTGTGTGTGTGTGTGTGTGTGTGTGTGTGTCTGTTTGTGTGTGTCTACAAACTCTCAGAGACACTCCCAGAAGTCAGGGTGGGTGACCTTAGCTGAGATGTTTAAGAGTGGGGTTATGGAACCTGAAGTGGCCACCCATTGTAGCTAGGAAGGACCCTCAGAGGAAGGATAAGGACACTGATACACCCACAAAACTTTCCCCCAAAATTTGTCCTGTCTAAAGAAATGCACAGACAGAGATGCAGCAGAAGCTGTAGGAAGGGACAACCAATAACCAGCCAAACATGAAACCCACTCCATGGACAAGCACCAATCCCTGACATTATTAATGATGCTCTGTTATGCTTGTAGACAGGAGTCTCTAGGAGGCTCTACCTAGTAGCAGACTAAAACAGAAGCAGATACACACAGCCACACATTAGAGCGAGGTCAGGGACTCTGATGGAAGATGTGAGGAAAGGATTTAAGGCTCTGAAGAGGTTGGTAACGTTACAGGAAGGCCAACAGAGTCAAATAACCTAGAGTCCAGGGAGCTCTCAGAGACTGAGTCACCAACCAAAGAGCATACACATACATGGGCTGGAATGAAGCCCTGGCAAATACTTAGCAGACATGCAGCTCAGTGTCCATGGCAGCCTTGTGTGGTCTGAGTGGGAGAGGATGTGCTTAATCTGGCAGAGACTTGATGTGCCACAGTGGGAGGATACCCAGCCGGGTCCCCACCCTCTCAGAGGAGAAGAGGAGCAGACATAGGGAGGGGATTTTAGGAGTAGGAACCAGGAGGGTGAGCAGTATTTTTTATTTAAATAAATAAATAAATAAATAAATAAATAAATACGTTTTTAAAAATAAGGAATCAACAGAACAAAAAATAATTTACTGGCACAAAAGAGGGATTGTTAGATTGTCTTCTTATCCATCTTCCCTGCTCTATGGAATGTCTTCAATCTTACGGTCTAAATCGCAGCAAACACAACACATCAGTGAATTCAACATTTACATTTAAGTTCCATATTTAAGTGTTTATTTTACAGTGCCATGTAGACTACTTTTAAAATTCTGTTTCCCACCAAATATCTGTGGATACTTTTGAGGTACAATGCAATGCTCGATCTATTATGCATTCTTAATTTCTTAAACCAATTACATTACCCACTGCCTTTTACCATTTCTCTAAATGGTCTGTACTCAAATTTCTATTTTTTAATAATTCAAAATATAGAATGCATGACAGCTCATTATATTCAGTCATGTGACATAGAACACCAGAATTTAGTAATCCATCAAACAGTAACCATATCTATTTAATGGCATTTCCCCCTAATCTTTCTAGTCCCTGGAAACCTTGTTCTTGTCTTATCTTTTATAGGGTCAATCTTGCTGTTTTATATACACGTGTAGTGGTCAAGCTCAGAGCTCTGTGCATGATAAATACTCTACTCTAACTTATAAAAGTGTTTGCTCATGAATGAGATCACCTAATATTTATCTTTCTGTGCTTGATGTGTTTTACTTAGTGTAATATACTCTAGTTCCATCTATGTCTGTATAAATAATATGATTTCATGTTTCCTTTGGTTGGTTAGTGTTCCCTTGTGTGTGTGTCATGCTATCTTAGTCCATTTTATTGTTAGTGAAGTCAGATTGAGTTCTTATCCTGGTATTATGATAATAGGCCTGATCATTTACCACATTCAACACTAGAACTTATGTCACATCTAACTCTAACATCATAACTCACCTTAATTAATAAAGTACATTGTTAATTACTCAGTTTTTCAGAAAATCACTCCCAGCCTAACACCTTAGCTCTGCCTTTGCTTTCCTTTATCTGGACTAACACATGAGCCACCTGGCTGACACCTGGGCTAACACATGAGCCACCTGGCTGACACCTGGGCTAACACATGAGCCACCTGGCTGACACCTGGGCTAACACATGAGCCACCTGGCTGACACCTGGGCTAACACATGAGCCACCTGGCTGATACCAGGACTGATACACAAGTTATTTGGCTGATACCTAGAATAATACACAAACCATCTTCCTGACCCCTTTGATCTTACTTTCAACCACTTAAAAATAGTCTTGACCCCAAAGGCATATTGATCTTTGAAAACTATTAAGATCATGCTTATGCCTGTTTCTGAACCTCCTAAAAGTGTCATACTGCACATGGCTGAACTCTACTCTTTTATCCCCCAATAGCCCTCAGACTGGATGGTAATGTTCCTCCCACCTCTCTGACCTTACCTGTGTGCCCTGCATCCTCCCACTACTCTGTACCACATTGGCCTTCTTCTTCCTGTAACTGGTCAACTTATTCCTTTTCTCTGAAACATGCTCCTTTAAAATGTTATTTCTTTGTCTGGAACAATCACAATTTAGTTTTTTTCTTATTCTTTTTTATTTGTCTTAGAATTTCCTCTCTTCACCAAGGTATTTGTTAAGATGGTATAGTTTTAGAGGGTTTGCCTGGGGGGTTGGAGGGAGGGAGGGACAGGGGAGGGAAAGGGAAAAGGGATGGGGGAGAGGGAAACACAATCTGGTATTGAGTGGGGGAAAAGAACTGAAGCCCTGAGGGCCAGCAGAAAGAATGGAAACAAGTAACTTTGGGAGGAAGGAGGTTGGGAGGACCCTCCAGAAGGTACCAGAGATCTGGGAAGTGAGAGACTCTCAGGATTCAAAGGGGTGAATCCTAGATGAAATGCCCTACAGTGGGGAGAGGGTATTTATTGAGCCTACCTCCAGCAGAAAGACATCACTCAAGTGGGTGATGGGGTTGCTATCCCTCAGTCAAAGCTCTGACCCATAATTGTTCCTGTCTGAAAGAAATGCAGGGATGGAAATGGAGAAGAGCCTGAGGAAAAGAAGGTCCAGTAACAGGCCCAAAGTGGGATCCAACTCAAAGGGAGGCCTCAAGACCTGACAACATTACTGAGGTTATGGAGTGCTCACAAAAAGGGACCTAACATGACTGTCCTCCAAAAGACCCAAGAAGAAGTTGAAGGAGTCAGATTCAGATATGTGCACCCAAACAATGAACAGAAGTTGTTGACCTCTTTGAATTTGGGAAAAGCTGGGAGAAACCAAGGAGGAGGGCAACCCTGTAGGAGGACCATCAGTTTCAGTTAACCTGGATTGCCAAGATCTCTCAGACACTGGATCACCAACTAAGAAGCATACACCAGCTGAGATGAGGTCCCCAACACATATATAGCAGAGGACTCATGAGTCTGGGTTCTGTGAGAGAAGATGCACCTAACCCTTAAGTGACTGAAGGCCCCAGGAAGCTTAGAGGGCTGGTGGGGTGCATGGGGTGGGGACCTTCTTGTTGAGATGGGGGGTATGCGATGAAGAATATTTGGAAGGTTGACTTGGAGGGGAATAATATCTGGAGTGTAAAAAATAAAAATAAAAATAATAAAATAGTTATCAATACAGTCTTCTCTTAAGTCTTTTCCATTCAGTACACCATGGATTAATTTGCTTAATTATTAAGTAAAACTTGAATCTTGTGGAGTTCATACTCTTGTGTGAACAGTCCTTGCCTGTTTAACTCAGAATGCTGTTTAAATGTTAAGTGTTATTAATTGGTTGGCATTACATGAATGAGCTTGACAAAAATATTGTTCCATTATCCTCTAGTTTTTCCTCATTGAACTAATTTGGATACATTCTTCATCCATGGGTCAGAGGTTGGTGGTGCATACCTTTAGTCCCAGCACTCAAGAGGTAGAGACAGAGACAGTTGGATCTCTGTGAGTTCTAGCCCAGCTGGGCCTATAGAGTGAGTCCCTGGATGGCCAGGGCTATACAAAATATCCCTGTCTCAAAAACCCCAAATTAATAAATATGTAAATAAAGACATAATACAAACATAGTTCATTCAAATGAAATAATATCTGTCAAATAAAGTGAAGTTGTCTTATAGGCTTGGGTGTTTATTTGTAAATAATTGGCTTGTATTAGAATTTTTATTCCAGCATAATGAAACACACAACAGTCTTGCATTGCTCTGTAGATTTGAATCTTTTTCTATTTTAACCTGCTCTGTTGATAACTTAAATGTAATAATATTCTCATTCCTGATGTGTAGTAATACAAGTTTAGTAGATACCAGCAACTTTGTATAAACACCACAGATTATGACAACCATAAGGAATTGTAGTTTACTCTCTCTAGATTGATACAGAAAAATCAAAATACATTTTTTATATTTTTACATAAAAATTTTGCAACTGTTGATTGTACTGAAAATGAAATCTCAGGCCAAAACTTCACTTTCTAATTTTCTATTATTACTTAAAATACAATCTATTGCTATAACAATCTTGTAAAATACAACCTTTAAACATTTTTGGTAGTTCTGATAGCTTTTCACTAGAGTTTTGTCATTTTTAACAAGTGAAAGGAATTCTCTTCTGTCCTTGGCTTATAAAGTGGCTGTTTAACTGGCAGAGGTCATATTCCCTGCAGTTCTATTTCCCTTTAGTCAATCATATGATGATTCTGTTGAGTGATTTTGAAATATTGATCCAGTCTTATATATTCTTATTAAGCTAAATGCGGTCCTGATTTGTTCCATTTCTCTTTATTATTTAATTCATCTTTTTAATAAACATTTTCATCAATATTCATGATCTAGTTTGGATTTTTCAAATGAGTATTGTTCTGATACCAAATTAAGAAGTTTTGAGCAAGTGGCATTTTATGCTTTTGAGTATTCACTAGAATTTGTCAAAGGTAGCCTCTAGATGTGTTTTGTCGTACAGTTTCTGAAAAATGAATTTAGTGTCTTCAGTGGATATACATTGCTCAAATTATCTGTTCCTTTTCCATTGAGGATCAGCAATGTGCATCTTTTAAGGAATTTTTCAATTTTATCTCAATTTATTGTTGTAGTTCATATCTTAATAGAATTTTATGGATACATGTACATGGTTGGTACCCACAGATGTCAGAAGAGAACATCAGATCCTCTGGAACTGGAATTACAGACACTTATAAGGCACCATGTATATGCTGCGGATAAAACCTGGATCCTCTGGAAGAAAAGCAAGTGCTCTTAATAGCTAAGCTATCTCTCCAGCCCTTCCTTAATTTTATTTTAAGATCTATTTCTAAGGGTTCCAGCCACTCTTGGCTGATTTTTGTAATACCTATCTGCTCTTTTTATTTTTTTATTTTGTTTTGTTTATCTTGAACAGTCTTGCTGTATGGCTTTTCCTGGGGAGATATAAAGAATTGTTGTCTGTTCACCCCAGATAAAGAAAACACTAACAGATCAAGGAAGCTATTCTGTCTACATCGATCTTGACATACTAATGAATTTATAAAGTTACTTATATGAACATGAATGGCACCAATCAGCAATGCCACTAGGAAGTCCTGTTAGATTCTATGGACAGCAACACCATTGAAGAATTCCACCAGAGCATGGACAACTCAAGAGAAGCCCTCTGAGAAGCTTGTGAACAACTATATTACTATGAATTCCCACACCAATTGATGCACAAGATCAGAACTGCTACAATCCAAAGTGATCATGCCTAACCTAGACCAGGTGTACTGTTGTCTGATTAGCTGTTTTATATGTTATTATTACTGGTTCATATTTTGATCCATCTTTTCAAAGCAATAGTTTATTATTATTATTATTATTATTAATGAATTCCTTCTTATGTTTTATTTTGCAATTATGGGGGAAAGTGGTAGGGCAGTCTTCAACTACAATAGTTTTTCTTTCATTTAGGAAAAGTCCAAGGGTTGAATATCTGGAGGGTAAAATTGAACTTCACCCTAAAAAAAAGCCACCTTCTCCCCTGCCCAGGAAGTATGTCTTTAGATTATTTTTTTATTCTTGCTTATGCATGCATCTTTTTAAAAATTCTTTTTCCATTAATTTATTCATTCACTTTGCATGCCAATCACTGTCTTGTTCCCCCTCTCACACAGTCCCTCTCCAATCACTCCTCCCCTTCTCCTCTGAGAGTTTAGAGGCCCCCTACCCTGGGTATTACCGAGCCTTGCACATCAAGTCTCTGGAACAGTAGGCATATCTTCTCTCACTGAAGCCAGACAGAGGAACAGGATCTATAGGCAGGTAACAGTCAGGAGCAGCCTGCCCCCCAAACCCTCGCTCCAGTTGTTGGGGGACTCGCATGAACATCAAGCTACACATCTGATGCATCTGTGCAGGGGGCCTAGGTCTAGGCCATGTATGGTCTTTGGTTGGTCGTTCAGTCTTTGAGAGCCCCCAAGGTTCCATGTTAGTTGACTCTACTTGTCTTACTGTGGTGTCCCTCTCCTCTTTGCATCCTTCAATCCTTTCCCAACTCTTTTTTTTTTTCAGAGCTGGGGACCGAACCCAGGAGCTGGGGACCGAACCCAGGGCCTTGTGCTTCCTAGGCAAGCGCTCTACCACTGAGCTAAATCCCCAACCCCCCTTTCCCAACTCTTCCATAAGAGTCCCCAAGCTCTTTCCAATGTCTTACTGTGGGTCTCTGCTTCTGTTTCAGTCAGCTGCCGGGTAGAGCCTCTCCTAGGACAGTTATGCTAGTCTCCTGTCTGCAAGAATGCCATAGTATTACTAATAATGTCAGGGTTTGGTGCTTGCCTGTGGAATGGATTTCAAATTGCATTTGTTATTGGTTGGTTATTCCTCCAGACTCTGATTCATCTTTGTCCATACATTTCTTGTAGACAGGACAAATTTTGGGTTGAAAGTTTTATGGGTGGGTTGTTGTCCTTATCCCTCCACTAGGGGTCCTGCCTGGCCATAGTAGGTGACCACTTCAGGCTCAATACCCCTCCCCCCAACCTGCTAGGAGTCTCAGCTAAAGTCACCTGGGAACTCACCTATCCCAGGTCTTTAACACATCCTACAGATGTGTCCCCAACCTTGACAGCCTCTGATTTCCATTCACTCTCCTGCTCTCTGTCTGTACTTGATTCTGACCTCCTTCCCATTCCCCTTTCTATCCCCTCTCATATCCAGTTTCCTCCCTCCATCTGCCTCTTAGCACTATTTTATTTCACATCCTAAGTGAGATTCGAGCATCCTAGACTGAGCCTTCTTCTTGTTTAACTTCATTTGGTTTGTGGAGTGTAACATGGGCATCCTATACATTTTAGCTAATATGGAGGTACCAGGAATGCCCTTTGTGTCTGTGTTACCTCACTCAGGATGATATTTTCTAGTCCTACCCATTTGCTTGTATGCATCTTGTATGCCACTTTGTAGCAGTTGGTTCTCAGAGGGAGGTTGCTTTAGTTAAATGGGGGTTTGCGAATTGTTATGGCTATGACTTTCTCTGTGAACCAACAATTTAATTCTCTTAGCTTTTTCTTGTATTTTGTGATGGCCTCTGTTGAATGCCAATGTGGTTAGGCCAGTGGGCGCCCAAATTGCTGATATAATAGGACTTGAGGGTATTTTCAAAAGACATTACCAGTTCAATTGGCAAACTGGGCAAAACCAATCACCATAACTAGTGTGGATGGGCATCGGTCTCTCTGTTAAGAGCCTGTATAAAATTAAAACAAGATGGACAAAGAGTGAGTTTTCTCTGCTTGAGCTGAGACATCGATTTTTCTCTGTCACGTGGCCATTTGTATTTTTGTTCATAGACCTGTTGAGTGACATTAGGACTCACCTGTGTGTTAATGTTGATTGTCGACTTGATTGAATATAGTATCAATTAAGAGAAGTGTTCCTGGGGAGATCTGGGAAAGCATTTTCTGGAGTAATTAATTGAAGGAAAAACACCCTCCCCTACCATATGTGCTGTCTTCCGGTAAGAGCACAGATATAGATATCTGAAGACACATGGCTCTGCTTTCCTGATGGCCTTCTCTTCTCACAGTGAGTAAGCTCATTGCTATTGCTGCTTCCTCTGTTAGATGGCATCAGACTCGAACTTTCTTGGCTTTCAAAATGGAACAAGGACCTGTGACCGTCCAGGAAGCTTTCAAACCTTCAGCTCCATTTTGGGCAAGGCTGCTTCATGAACTGAAGTTCTACTGGATTCTTAAGCTCTCCAGTATATCGGTGGTTATTATAGGATTATCCAGCAATTCTCATGAAACATATGCATACATGCATACATGGAGTATGGGGTACACACACACACACACACACACACACACACACGCACTCACACACACACAAACCTGCACAAACATACACACACATACACATACATACACACACACACATGCACACACACACAAACACACACACATACACACACATTTGTTCTGTTCTACACCATACCCCTATTGGTTCTGTATACCCTTTCAACTTCTTAGACCTTTAGAAATACTTTTCTGGTTGTTAGCTTCAAGTGTCAGATTAAGGGACATCTCAGCTCTCATAATTTTGTATTATGTTTCTTATTTTAAATCTCTTTCTGTCTCTGTTTCTGTCTCTCTCTCTGTGTGAATATCTTTGTCTTTTTCCATATTTTTATTGGTTATTTTATTTATTTACATTTCAAATGTAACCCCCCTTCCCAGTTTCCCCTCCACAAACCCTCTATCCCTTCCCTGTCCCTCTGCCTTTATGAGGGTGCCCCACAACCTGCCTACCTGCTCCCACTTCTCCGCCCTACCATTCCCCCATGCTGGGTCATGGAACTTCCACAGGACCAAGGGGCTCACCTCCCATTGATGGTAGAAAATGTTATCCTCTGCTACATATCCAGCTGGAGCCATGGGTCCCCCTATGTGTACTCTGTGGTTGGTGGTTTAGTCCCTGGGAGCTATGGGGGTCTGGTTAGTTGATATTGTTGTTCTTCCTATGGGGTTGCTAACCCTTTCAGCTCCCTCTGTCCTTCCCCTAAACTCCACCATTTCTCTAATGCCCAGACTGACTTCAAACTTGCTGTGTTGTTTATCCTGTCCCTAAACCCATGGTGATTCTTTTTCCACAGCCTTCTGTTCAAATTCTGGGATTATAGGTATGAAGACATGGGCCATCATTTCAGCTTCTAATTCTATTCTGATTGTGTGCTCTTCTTACGTACTTTCCACCTAAGCATAGCCCTGATTGACAGAAGGATATCTATGAAGTGAGTTTGGTATTGCTGGAAGACATTGGCATGGAGAATGAGAAGTTATGTAGAGTTCCCAAACTAAGACGTGGGAGCAGAATTTCACAAAGCAACGGTCTTTGACCTCCTTGTATTTCTTTTGCATCTCCTTTGTCCATCCAATTCCTTTGGCTTTTTATTTCATAATATTCCTTTAACTAGTTGTGTGAATATCTATTTTCATCTGACACCATTCTGCCTGGTCCTATTCCAGGCTTCCTATTCAATTAAAGCATATATTTGAGGGTTCATTGCATTTATTTATACAAAGCCTCATTGCACATATTTTAAGTGTTCAAAGAAAGAAAATAGAGACCTTATTTACATAAGTTCAATGATTATGGTATTATATATGCTTTAGTTATCAGTGAACATTAATTTTTTTAGGGCCACAGTGTTTGTTTGGGGAAAAAACGGTAGAATATGAGATATTTTCCCTCAGGCTCCTGTGTTAAAAAACTAGGTTGGCAGCAGGGACAATTTTGTTAATTTTAATGAATTATTTCATTATTTATTTATTTCATATATCCATGTGTACTTATGTGCACATTCATACTGGTACCCTCAGAAGCCAGAAGAAGGCATGGAATCCACTAGAATTAGATGTACTGGCAGCTGTGAGCTGTCCAATGTAATTGCTGAGAACCAAATGCTGGTCCTCTGAAAGAACAGAGTTCTTAGCCTCTGAGACATCTTTTGTGCTACTGAAGATGCTTTCCTGGGAGGTTGTGGAACTTTGTAAACTGTGTAACGGAAACAAGTGGATGGATGGCACATGAAAGTGGTATTAACTCCTGGTCCCTACCAAGCTCCTTTTTATTTGTGATTCTTCAAGATGTAAAAAGATTATTACATGCTCCCTTGCAATTCGTTGACCCACTCTAGCTACCCAGTCTTCTCCATCGTGATGAACTGATGTCTCCTCGTAAAACCCCCTCTTGTCACTAGCTTTGTAAGGTACTTAGTCACAGCTTTGAGACAAGAGCAGTGTAACAGAACAAAAATTGTTTTAAATATACTTGTGAGGCCAATCTTATTCTAACAAGAAGTTAATATTTTCTGTATTTAACAAAGTCCATTTCATGAAGGTCAGGCTGTATTTCTGTAATGTAATAAGACCACATATAAACACAGACTTGGATTAGTAGCAAATGTAAATTTAAGCATGCAAAAATCCGTTAGCTAAATTTGTTCCGTTAAGGCTTAAAATAGAAAACCATTTTTTCCCAGATTTTCCCAATTACTTAAATTACAGCGGTTGTTTCTAATATGCTTGTAATGAATTTGACTTTTGTAACACCATTTCTAGCATTCTGTGAAAAGGAGTGACTTTGAACTCTTCTTTCCTCTGCAAATTTTTCCAACCTAAGCAGGAAGCACCAGGTAGAAGTCATTCAAGGACCCTATACCTGTCATTTGCTTTTCAACAATGGATGTTTCGTTAACACACTTGACTTCCTGTGAATTTCTTTTTGCCTCATGAAAAGAGTTACCCTTCTCTTAACACCTACAGTAATGGCTAAGTGTGAAAGGTCTGAATTTAGACCGCCTGAGTTTTATTCTTCAACATTACTTCTTTAAAGTATTGCTATCTGGGGCAAAGTATTTGGAATTGCTCTGTCTTTTTTTTCTCACGTACTTTATAAAATATATATTTGTGAGTTGAATATAGGGATTGGATTTCTAGCACCTGTAGAGCATTTAGAATCACACTTGATGTCTCGTAAGCACAAAGTAAATGTTAATACTGTGGTAATTAGCATTAATTGTCAACACTATCTGGAATCATATACAAGGCGAGCTCCCAGATATACCTGACAAGGTTTATTTTGGTGAGGTTTGCGTCTGGAAGTGCCATGAAGGATTAAGCTACATAGATTCATTGAAATAGGAAGACTTACCTTAAAAGAGGGTGGCACCATTCCCTGGGCTTGGATCCTGGATTGAATAAAAAGAAATCTAGTTGACTTGGAATATTTATTTTTTTCTCCTTCTTCCAGACTTTGGATGTCATGTGAGTAACTTCCTTAAGAGTCTGTCAAGGTGACCTCTCTGTCAAGGTGCCCTGTACCATGAGGATAAAATAAACTTTTTTTTCTTTTTTCAGTAAGTCATTCTATTCCAGGTATTTTACTATAATGGCCAGGGAAGCACCCAATATCACATTCCAGCTCCTTGTATCCTCTTTGCAGAATCATTACTCTACTCATGGATAAAGTTCCACCCAGCATTGTTCATGTCCCTTTGAAGAAGAGGCGTTAAGAGATCTGCGATATTAAAGTAGTTTTAACTGCAACTAGGTTGAGTTTAGATTTGAGTAGGTATTCATTCATTCATTCATTCTGCTAACATTTATTCAATGTTAATAGAAAGCTAGGTGAGTTTGAATGGTTAAATAATTTGCTCATTCTCAGATATTTGAAAGAAAGATCTGAAAAGGACTCCCTAGTACTCAGAGGGCAATAGGTGTGGCTTTCAACCTGTGAGCACCAGCTAGCTTCTGGTTCTTCTCTGAGTGTGGACACTCTTGGCAGAGTCTCATAAGTGCAGGAGGAGGGAGCACGCAGCAGCTGTTTTGACAGCCTGGTAAGGGAATCAGCCACATATGCCAGGACTTGGGGTATAACACAGCCTCTCTGGTTGCCTGTATTCATATCCATCTGTTACAAGTGGCATTTTGCCCAATCATAATGAAGGAATCAACTAACAAGGATTTTATGAAAAATAACTAATTTTTTTTTCTCCTTTAAGTATGTGACCATCTGCCTGGGGCCTGGAGATATCTTGGTCCTACAGAGCATGCTAACAAAGTCACACTGAACTCTTAATTCAGAGAAATGAGCATATGATTGATGGGTTATTTCTGGAACATTTGTGGCTTCAATTAATATTTTACATTTCAAAATATTGGTCTATCTCTCTCTATCTATGTATCTATCTATATCTATATATCTATATCTATCTAAATTTATATTTATATCTATGGAGAGAGAGAGAGAGAGAGAGAGAGAGAGAGAGAGAGAGAGAGAGAGAGAATGACAAAGAATGAACACTTAGGCCTACAAAGTACTGAGGCTATTAGCATTTATTATCTTTCTTAATTTCCATGATGACTTTTAAAGTTCAACTTGTATCTCCTTTTCCAGATAGAGCATCTTCAACTCAATGCAATTTTTCAGGCAGTTGAAACCACTCCAAATTTCCATGAAGCTATCTGCATGGGAGGCTTGGATCATACACTTAGATCAGCCACTCTCCCATGATGTGGGTAAGAAGCTCTAAAAGTTCAAAGACAATCCTAACAAAAATGACTACAAAATCCATTATGATCTTCAGCTCATCTCAGTGCAAGATCAGAAATGTATTTACTTGAAAATGGGCAGGGCTGGAGTAATGTGTCAGTAGTTACGAAAACACACCGCTCTTCCAGAGGACCCAAGTTTGTTTCCCAGAACCTATTCCAGGCAGCTCACTATTTCCTGCCTGAAATTCCAGCTTTAGGGGATTCAGCAAACCTTTCTAACGTCCTTGTGTACTTGTGCTTATATGCATAATCATAATTATATAAAATAAATTAAAATAAAAATAATTGTTTTAGAAGTGTCATCGCTGTCCTCTTGACTGGTAGGAGCAGGGATTGGAAGACAGAATCTTGTGACCCTTGCAAATGCCTGATTCTCACAGCCATACTGTCTTTCCTCACATGCATGCACACAATGAGCTTAATCTCTCTCTATATATTTCAAAATCTTATTTCTCACTTTTTCTTCAGTGGCTTTCCTCACAAGCTTAATAGTCCATATGACCTGCTAGTATATTTACTACTTCTGAAAACAAGGCTGAGTAAAAGTTAGTTTCCATTGTCACAGCTTTGGTTGAAATGAACAATCAAAAAACCAAACCAACCAACCAACCAAACAAACAAAATGCTTTAGGTACTTAGATTCTCTGAGATGCCTTTCAAAATGTATAAACTCTGAATTTCGGTACACTGGGAAAGAAGTGTGTGTGTGTGTGTGTGTGTGTGTGTTGGATACTTTTCAAATGGAAAGCACAGAAGCACAGGAAATAAAATCACACAATGTTTTACCCTAAATTTGGTTTATCAGCTAGTAAAATGATGGACTCCTAATTTGGCTGGGTTAATTTAAAGGTCTTGATTAAGAAGTAAAATAGAAGATAATGAGACAGTCCCAAGTGGGAGCCAGTAGCCACTAGTGTCTGTTTACTTTTAAATTAGGTGAACTTAATGTTTTAAAACACATTTCTTCAGAGGCACTGGTTTTTTTTGTTTGTTTGCTGAATAATTGTATATCTAATAGCACACATAGTGGTCCCCCTGATTGCAAAATTTATATTGGGACTGTCTTTCTGTGAGCTGATGGGGAGCATAGAATCTGTGCAGCAGCATAGGAGCTTCTGGGTGGTGGGTTCTAGAAGGTGTCCGAATGAGGGATTCATTCCCTGCAGTGCAACGGTGAAGATGCCACTTCCAAATCATGCTGCCTGAAGCCATTCTCCAGGGCAATTCTGATCCATTCTTGATTTACCAAAGAAAATTAATTATAAATGGGTATTTAAGGTTGTTCTCCTCCCATATTCCATAAATCCAACCAGATCATTATAATGTGCTATATGCCAACGTAGATTGTTTATCCATTTCACAGCATGCCATTTTATATGAGGGCAATATATTATCAATAAACAGATGAAATCCAGGAGGGTATTATACAAAATAACCTCAAAATCATTTTTTGTTTGCTTAATTGTTCGTTTGTTTTGAGACAGAATTTTATGTATCCTAGGTTCACGTGGAACTCACTATGTAACGAGGGCTGGTCTTGAACTGACTCCCCTTCTTCTACTCCCTGAATGCTGTTATTATATATTTTTTGTCACCACACCTGTTCTGTGTGGTGCTACAGATCTTACCCAGTGTGCTGTATAAGGCAGAAAAGTTAATGGTACTACCTAATCTCAGCCGCTGTGGAGCAAGGGAGAGAAGATCGAAGCAGGAATGACCAACCCTACTTGGTTCTGGTTTCCTATTCTTCCCTCAGGGTGTACACCAGGCAGAGAAGGATAGAGCGAAATCTGGAACTGATGGGTCAGAAGTATGGCGGTATGTCTTCTCCGAAGATTTCAATGCTACAACTCTTTAGCGTTTCAGTTCTTTTAGGCGACATGCAATGGAACCGCTCTCTCTTGGATGAAACTCAACGAAAGCATTTGTGCTCATACACTATTGTTGCTGAATCAAGGGCTATCTATATGAACTTTGGAGAGTGGGAAAGGGTTCTTCTTAGGGTAAAGTTTCATTGACTAAGGCTTAAGGTTCTTGGAGTTACTTCATTTGCATGGAAAGGAATTCCAGAAAGTTGGACCTGTAGTTTTGCTAAGGATTATGTGACATTCCTCTGGTAGATAATTAGGGGTCAGGCTTCCTAGGTCAGGTGGGGAAGAGGAAGCCCCATAAGAAAAGGGGGTCCTTCATTTTGCTCTGAGTTGAGGAAAGCTGCCTAGACATGGTAGACTACAACCTTAGTAGTGAGGTGCAACAGCTGTGGAGAGAAAATATCAGCAATAGAACCAAACTCAGAGAGAACTATCATTTATTTAGCTCATGGTGCTTTATGGATAGGGCTGTAGACATGTTGAACAAAGATACTGTTAACAGGGTTGTCAAAGCAGCTCACATTTTTCTGAAGTCCTTTGCCTGTGATTTGGTCTCATGGAGCTCCTGTTTGCCACGCATCTCTTTATGCTGTTGCTGACAATTAGCCAACAAGTCTGTTTAGGCACCAAAGAAGGAGAGGCTGGAGCCCCGTTAGTCTGACTCAGAATGGTACATTAGCATCTTAACCGAGTGAAACTCCGCAGAAAAGAGCTTCAGATACACAGTCAAATTTTAGGTTGATATTTTCAAGGATGATTTCTCTTAACTTTATTCCAGAGATTGGTTCAGCACTTGAAATATAAATTTTCTTGGGAGCCCCGTATCTAATACAGAAGCTGAAATTCAAAATCGTCTAGTTCCTAGAATGTGAGGCTATGAGGGCTTCCAATGAAATGGCTGCTTTATCAATTACCTTTAAGTAAAGTTTCTCACATCTAAATAAGCATCAGCTGAAAAGCCCAAGGACAACATGTAGTGGTCCTGCTAGATGTTTGAATTGTGTTCCTTAGTATTCCTTCTGGTCCTCTACCACATGCTGCAAACTTTCATGGAGTCCCTGAGCTTAAATAGGTTCTGCTCTAATAAGCTTTCCCAACCCAGGAAAACTGCTTCAGTGATTCAAACATCCCCCTGCCCCTATAAAGGCAAAACACTGACAAAAATTAAAAAAACTATAAGTTGTTTAATTTTTTCTACTTATATGGTTGTAGGAAATGGGAGACAATAATGCCTGAATTATGTTTAGACAATGCAGCTCTGGTGTGGAGATCCGACATGGGACAAGATGGCTGACACTGACAATGAGAGAGTTCTATTTTGATTCGGTACAAAATGGCTAACATTGAATGTCCAAGAAATCCAAAAACATATACTGTCATAAGCTGTTATATAACTTTCCTGGCAGGATGCTACTCTTGCATGATTCCATATCAAATGGCCTTGAGATTAGAGGCACGTGTCATTATCGTCATTAGCTTGTGTGTATGCACATAGGTTTGTGTGGAACAGGTTAGAGAAGAACTGAGGGAATATTTGTCTGCCTGCCTACCTCTGTTATGGTATTTATTAGAGTTACTGTCATTTATGTTGTAAAAGACAAGTACCATTTTAATTCAGTCAATATGGAGAGAGGAAAGAGAGGCAGACAGACACACAGAGGCGTTGTTAAGTTTAATAATCGAATGAGTTCACTACCATAAATGTGTCTTTCAATGGAATATACAACACAAACTTTGAATACAGACTTCTCTTAAATAAGAATTCTGTCTCTATTTATGAGAGAAAAGCCTGGAACAGGGAGTACCTTCACATTCTGTTATACTAGCAAACCTTTTACAGCTTTGAATAAAGCCGTATTATTCCCAAGGCCTTGAGCTTGCTCTAAGTTGAGAAGGAATGATTAGTCACCAATGAAACAATATCTGTTTATGAAAGCCATGTGGAGGCTCTACATGAATAACTCCCAAGCTAGGCTGTGCCCAAATGGCAATCAGTTGCAAGGGCAATTTACTATTTCTGAAAAATATTCTAACGGCATTAATCTTTACTTGGAACTGAGTCACTGCAGAAAGTGACAGAAGGTGTAACTAGTTTCAGTCAGACAGTGGAAGAGTCTGTCAGACAACTTCCAGGGGCTACAATGAATCACTTCTCTGCTTATTTTGAGATGCTCTGCAAGCACAGCAAGAAGGTCAAAGACAATACAGTGCCTTGGTGTTAAGATCCAACGACTTAGATGAGACTTTTCCTCCCTCCCCTTTTTCCTCTCTTCTTTATTTCCTTCCTTCCTTCTTTCTTCACTTCCTCTTTTGCTTATTCTTATAAGCGTCATCCAAAATTAAGATAGAGCGAATGGTGTTACTTAAAGGCTCTACTAAAACATCTGCATTTGTATAGGATGGTCTATTGATGGAACATCCTAATATCTAACTACACTATGTCTTTGAATTTAAGCCCTTATCCTGCCATTGAGACTGACTTCGACTCCCCAAATCTGCTATATTTTTATTTTATTTCTACCCTTTATATGTGTGTCTATTTGTGTACAGTGGTAGGGAATGAGGCTGAATAAAGGTCAGATGTCTCTACACATTTTTTTAAATATCAGTCTTGCTCAGTTCTTCTTGTAGGACTAGAGGTAAGGAAGTAGGAAGTATCACTCAAGTGGTTAGGATTAAATCTGTACCCAAATATTCCACAACTTATGAAATTAATTGTATTAAAAATCTAATATGCAGAGACAGTAAGACATAGATACATATAGTTCTTAATACAACTGCCTTTTATTCCAAGAAAATCTATGGTAGCCTGGGAATCTGCTAAACCAGGAAAAAGTATGCTCTAGGTGGAGAATTCCTATCTACCATGCTATCAGTGTTTCCTTCCTTAGGGTAGACATGGACTCATGACTTTGACGATGGAGAAGCACAGAAATCCCTCTGTGTTTGTCAGGCTCTGGCAGAGCCTCTCAGGAGACAGCTGTATCAGGTTCCTGTCATCAAGCACTTCTGGCTAATACCGAAAATATACAAAGAGTTCAAGACATTAGACTCCAGAGCTTCAAATAACCCTATCAAAAATGGGGTACAGAGTTAAACAAAGAATTCTCAACTAGGAATACCGAATGGTTGAGAAGTGCCTAAAGAAATGTACAACATCCTAAGTCATCAGGGAAATGCAAATGAAAACAACCATGAAATTCTACCTCACACCAGTCAAAATGGCTAAGATAAGAAACTTAGGTGACAGCAGATGCTAGTGAGGATGTGGCGCAAAAGGAATGCCCCTCCATTGTTGGTGGAATTGCAAGCTGGTTCAACCACTCTGGAAATCAGTCTGAAGATTCCTTAGAAAATTGACCTGAGGACCCAGCTATACCACTCCTGGCCATATATCCAAAAGATTCTTAAACATATAACAAGAACACATGCTCCACTATGTTCATAATAGCCTTGTTTATAATAGCCAGAAGCTGGAAAGAACCCAGATGTCCTTCAACAGAGGAATGCAGAAAATGCACATGTACACAATGGAGTACAACTCAGCTATTAAAAACAATGACTTCATCAAATTCTTAAGCAAATGAATGGAATTAGAAAATGTCATTCTGAGTGAGGTAACACAATCACAAGAGTACACACATGTACTCATTGATTAGGCAAAAGGCTCAGAATGCCCACGATACAACTCACAGATCATATGAAGCTCTTTAAAAAGGAAGACCAAAGTGTGGATGCTTCAATATTTCATAGAAGGGGAAACAAAATACTAACAGGAAGTAGGGGTTGGAAGGGACTTGGAAGGATGAGAGAAGGGGGAGGAGAAAACGGGGGCAGGATGAGGTATGGGAGGAGATAGGGATGATATGCAGAGTGTCAGGAAATTGAATAGAGGTGTCTAACAATGGGGGATGAGGCACTGGGGGTGGTCACCAGAAAGTCCCAGATGCCAGGACAGCAAGAAGCTCCTAGCACCCAAAAGGGGTGAGAATAGCTGAAATACTCAACAAATAGGAGGGAGAACCCTTAGAGACCATATTAAGAGGTTAGGCTAGGCCCCTCGTTGGGGGATGAGGCCACTCACTCATCTCTAAATTTTTAGCCCAGATTTGCTCCTATTTTAAGGAAATACTGGGACAAGTGTGGAGCAGAGACTGAAGGAAAGGCCAAGCAGAGACTGTCCCAGCTGGGGATCCATCCCATATACAGACACCAAACCCAGACACTATTGTGGATGCCAAGACATGCTCAGAGGTATTTTTATGTATCAAAGACAGAAAATATGATGCTTCTTTTCCTTAGTAGAGAACTTGGATTTCCCGTGAGAGTAATCTTTCAAACAGTTATTGTTCTGATGCAAGAGTTGCTTAATATGACGTTCAAAACACTTGCATCCATAGCTTTCTTTATCAAAAATCACTGTTTCTTTAAGAATAGCTTTACTGTGTAAAGCCAATGTTACTATGTCTTCTGTACTACTTACCCAGTCACTCTGGGGTCCTCTATTGTAGAAAATGGTTTAAACTTTGGAATTGATTGCAGTGGTCTAATAACATGCATTATGGACAAGGATGAACTATGTTGGGGCAGTAACTCAGGCACAACGTTTATTGATGTGTCACAACCAGAAGATAAAATTGCAATGGTATCAATCTAAATACTGCTCTCTGCACAGTTCTTTGTAGCACACTTCTATCAAACCTACACGTGTTAAGAACTTTTATGGTGAGATAATTCCAGAGTATATGGAAAGAAAGAAATCTGGACTACTGAATTAGTTAAACTTGTAAAGGAGTTTGTTCCCAACAACCTGAACTCAGTATGTGGAGCCTACATGGTAGAAATAGAGAACCTACTCCCACAAGTTCTTCTCTGACTTGTCTATCTGTGCATGTTTGCACATAAGTGTGCACACATCACTACATAATAAATAAATAAAATTTGATCCTTTTAAATAGGAGTAAATTTCCTTACATGATCTGAATGCAGTAGGTCCTATTTTAAACACATACACCATAAGTGAATAGAAAACATGGAAGAGTAATGGAGACAGGAATCTTTGTAGTATGACACAAACATAGGTTATGAATAAAATCTCACCTCTGGGATCATATGCTAAGGTCCTGATGGAGAAAATTGAACTCTGGCTGAAAACCTTTTTTTTTGATAGTGTGCTGAAAAGGAGATGCTATTTAACTGTAGGGATAAACATAATCTCTTGGCAGTTAGTTTATTTTATCAAAAGAAGTAGGATATATTTATGCAGAACTGTCAAGTCCTCCTCATGAAACAAGGGAAGTCACTATCAACAGTACATCCTACAATAAAGGGCATCCTGGAATCTGAGAAAAATGGCAGCAGAAGTCGTAGAGTCAAAGAGAAAGTTCAGAAGTCAGCCTTGGAGAACTAATTAAAACCTTAGAATTTTAACCAAAGCAAAACTTCAAGTAGTATGCTTGCTTGAAGGGAGGCTTGAAGGATTAATTAAGATCTCACAAACTGGGTTAAGCATGACTTCAATTAAGAATGAATGGCATAGATTACAAAGATGTAGAAAAGGCTAGGCTTGTTGCCTAAGGGGCACTAAGGAAAAAGAGAAGTATGGAACATTTACACAGAGAAACTGAAGATCAATTTGAGAAAAGGTAATTATCTTAAGTAAAGGGATTGGATTGTAGCATTTCATGATAGTAAATAAATGACGGACATGTTGGGTTAGAGTATCGTTATAATGAGAATAGGTAGACATGTGACTGAGGAAGGATGCCATACGCCATAAATGTAACTAGAGTCAGGGTACTGGTTAGATATGAGGCTGTGATTATCTTCTGAAAGAAATGTTACACGGGGAGGTATGTGTGGGGTGTTGCATCTTTTTGCTGAGGAAAAGGAGGGTACCCAATAACTCTTACATGGAAGTGAAGAAAATAGATTTAATATTAAGTAATAAATGAGGGAAGAGTGCTGATTAATTTTGTGTCAATTTTGTCATCAACAGATACCTAGATGTTGTTAAAAATTATTAAGGATGTGTCAATGAGTGTGTGTGTGTACATGTGTGTGTGTATGTGTGTGCCTGAGTGTGCGTGCGTGTGTGTGTGTGTGTGTGTGTGTGTGTGTGTGTGTGTGTTATTAGCAGTTAAATTGATTGCATATCTGAAAAGAACAAAGCATCCATCTGCTTTCCCTGATTTTGCATGGGACTTTCTTCTGGGAGCTTCTAGAGCAGACTACCATCAGAGTAAAACCAGAACTTTGGGTCTTCTGCCTAGTGTCCTACCTTCAGGATTATAGATATGATTTATGTGCATTATGGTATAAGACAATATCTTAGATCTCTTTCTTTATATGATTTCTCCAAAAAAAGCATGATCAATTCAAGAAATAAGCAAACAAAATAATTTATGTTAAAGAAATTTACGATGTTTACAAAACTCTGATGAGATTAGAAGATTTAGAAGTTTCTTTTTTCCTTTGTCCATATATGATAAAACATAATGGACCACATAAAAAGGTCATATTTTCGGGGTTGGGGATTTAGCTCAGTGGTAGAGCGCTTGCCTAGGAAGGGCAAGGCCCAGGGTTCGGTCCCCAGCTCCGGAAAAAAAAAGAACCAAAAAAAAAAAAAGTCATATTTTCTATGCAACTGAATTCATGATCTCTTTTAACCCACAGTCCAACAGTAAATACTATTTATGTTTTTAAGCATTCATTGTAAATGTCACGAATACATGAGAATACTCCACATTGACAGTGGTTATTGGTCAAGTCTGGAACAGGAAAGAGGAGAGAGGTGGAAGGCTTGTGTGGTATTCATATTATTTCAGTTATTCTACTATTCATGTATTCATTTGCTTACTTATTTAAATGCTTCAGAGAGGGGCTTTTTGTACCATGTAGCTCAAACTGGTCTTCAACTTCCTGAGTCCTCCAACGCAGCCTCCAACGCAGCCTCCAACGCAGCCTCCAACTCAGCCTCCAATGCAGCCTCCAATGCAGCCTAGCAAACAGGGCAGCACTTGCAGATTGGTAGCACCTCATCTGGCTTCTTTTGTTTTACAAATAAGATTTGCAACAAAAACACAAAAAAGCAGTTGAATCTGCTTCAGTCTGAGATATGGGTGCCTCAGTAGTTGTGTCTCTAGCTTCTTTATTTTTTTGTGTAATTACAATATTTGCAAATTGAAATGGAAATATTGAAGTTGCAGAAGCAGCCAGCATGGAAAGCAGATTCAGATGACTGTTTTGTCCGTTTCCAGAAGAGGAGCTGCAGAGCAAACTTCACTAACCAAGGGGCAGGAGTCAACTAAGGTATCAAATATATAGAAGAATGTGATTCTGCCTAAGACAAAGGGGAAGGCAGTTCTCCGAAAAGGAAGATCAAAATGTGACTTCCAAAGAAGACATAGAAATTTCCTGTGATCAAAGGTTAGTAGCACTTCTTGGACATCAAAGTGCATGAAAACAGTGCACTGTACTGAATGGAAAAACACACACTTCAGTTCATCAATAAAGTCAGTTTCTCTAAAGTTCAACCATTCGACACATGTAGAACTTAGTGTGAGCACAGAAAAAAACACCCACACACCCACCCACCCACACACACACACACACACACACACACACACACACACACAGAGAGAGAGAGAGAGAAAGAGAGAGAGAGAGAGAGACATACACACAGAAAGATAGATCATAGGTAGGTAGATAGGTAGGTAGATAGGTAGGTAGGTAGATAGATAGATGTGCATGTGTGTGTGTGTGTGTGTGTGTGTGAGAGAGAGAGAGAGAGAGAGAGAGAGAGAGAGAGAGAGAGAGAGAGAGAGAGAGAGAGAGAGAGAGAGAGATGACTGTGCAATGCTAAAAGGTTTCTTTCCCTTTGGATGTCAGGGTAGTATCCATCAACATATGACTTATATAGAGTTAACACAAAAGTTGAAATAAGGTAAACATGATAAGTAATAAAATAACTAAAGAAGGAATAAAAAAACAAAAACAGGGTTATTTGATTCTCTGGAGTCTAACTTCTTAAGGTCTTTGTATATAGTGCATATGTAAGATTGGTAAAGATCTTTTCCCAATCTGTCATTTGCTGTTTTGTCCTAATGACAGTGTTCTTTGCCTTACAGAAGCTTTGTAATTTTATGAGGTCCCATTTGTCAATTCTTGGCTTTTGAGTCTAAGCCGTTATTGTTCTGTTAGGAAATTTTCCTCTGTGCCCATGTGTTCGAGGCTCTTCCCCACTTTTTCTACTATTAGTTTCAGTGTATCTGGTTTTATGTGGAGATCCTTGATCCACTTGAACTTGAGCTTTGTACAAGGAGATAAGTGGATTATTTGCACTGTTCTACATGCTGACCACCAGTTGAAATAGCACCATTGGTTGAAAATGTTGTCTTTTTGCCATTGGATAATTTTAGCTCCTTTGTCAAAGATCAAGTAACCATAGGTATGTTGGTTCATTTCTGGGTCTTCTACTCCACTGATCTATCTGCCTGTCCTTGGACCAATACCATGCAGTTTTTATCACTATTGCTCTGTAATATTGCTTGAGGTCAGGGATGGCGATTCCCCCAGAAGTTCTTTTATTGTTGAGAATAGTTTTCACTATCCTGCTTTTTTTTTTGTTGTTGTTATTCCACATGAATTTGCAAATTGCTCTTTTAACTCTATGAAGAATTGAGTTGGAATTTTGATGGGGGATTGCATTGAATCTGTAGATTGCTTTTGGAAAAATGGCCATTTTTACTATATTTATCTGGCCAATCCATGAGCATGGGAGATCTTTCCATCTTCTGAGTTCTTCAATTTCTTTCTTCAGAGACATGAAGTTCTTGTCATACAGATCTTTCACTTGCTTGGCTTGAGTCACACCAAGGTACTTTATGTTATTTGTGACTATTGTGAAGGTTGTCATTTCCCTACTTTCTTTCTCAGCCTGTTTATCCTTTGAGTAGAGGAAGGCTACTGATTTATTTGAGTTAATTTTATACCCAGCCACTTTGCTGAAGGTGTTTATCAGGCTTGGTAGTTCTCTGGTGGAGCTTTTGGGGTCACTTAAGTATACTATCATAACATCTGAAAATAGTGATATTTTGACTTCTTCCTTTCCAATTTGTATCCCTTTGACCTCATTTCATTGTCTGATTGCTCTGGCTAGTACTTCAAGTATTATATTAAGTAAGTAGAGAGAGAGTGGGCTGCCTTATCTAGTCCCTGATTTTAGTGCAATTGCTTCAAGTTTCTCTCCATTTAGTTTTATGTTGACTACTGGTTTGCTGTATATTGCTTTACTATGTTTAGGTATGGGCTTGAATACCTGATCTTTCCAAGACTTTTATCATGAAGGGGTGATGAATTTTGTCAAATGCTTTCTCAGTATCTAATGAGATACTTTTCTTTGAGTTTGTTTATATAGTGGATTACATTGATGGATTTCCATATATTGAACCATCCCTGTATCCCTGGGATGAAGCCTACTTGATCATGATGGATGACAGTTTTGAAGTGTTCTTTGATTCTATTTGAGAGAATTTTATTGAATATTTTGTGTTGATATTCATAAGGGAAATTGGTCTGAAGTTCTCTTTCTGTGGTGGGTCTTAGTTATAAGCATAATTGTGGTTTCATAAAAGGAATTGGGTAGTGTTCCTTCTGTTTCTATTTTGTGGAATAGTTTAGACAGTACTGGTATTAAGTCTTCTATGAAGGTCTGATAGAATTCTGCACTAAACCCATCTGGTCTTGAGCACTTTTTTTTGATTGGGAGACTTTTAATAACTGCTTCTATTTCTTTAGGAGTTATGGGGATAACATTTGAAATGTAAATTTAAAAATCCAAAAAAAAAGAAAATGCAGAAATAATACAAACCTGTATATTGAACAATAAACAAACAAAATAAAAACAATTAAGAATATGTTAAAGCATGAGTATGGAAATGTAAAATACAGTTACATACATTGTAAAGGTTTTTAAAGCCAAAACTGATAATTAGATAAAAACGACTGGTTGAACAGAATGAACCCACTATCAAATAAAGTGTTTAATCTTTTGAAAATTATAAAATGAATCCGGAAACATATTTTGTAAGTTATCATTTTAAATTTATATTTATTTACTGTCATACATGTGAGTGTTTTGTTTGCTTTTAATGTATGTGAATGTAGTCTATACCTTGGACCACAGAGATTAGAAGAGAGGGACAGTTCCCTTAGAATTAGATTTATGAGTGAGGGTGAACCACTCTGTGGGAGTTGGAAATCAAATCTGGGCCCTCATAAGATCAAGCAATGCTCTTAATCACTGAACCACCATGTCGGCCCTACACACTTCTTAGACGATTATGAAACAGTGACTCCTGAATACAAAAGTGTCATAAAATCCTTCATCAAATGTGTTTGTGATCTAACAATAGAGGATTATTTATCTCCCATCAGTATGACGCATATCATGATTATATTGTCTAACTTAAATGATATAAATATGCATAATTTAATTATTTATGACTATGGAAGCAGAAATGGATATGGATATGGAATCCTTATGCATTTATCTTTTGTGGGTCATTCCGTGTATAAATTATCTTACTGAAACTGAATTATGAAATTTATAGGTTCATTTCCATATAAAGATTAAGTCTGTTCCAGCTCTGGAATAGTGTACTCAGTGCAGGTGCACATGATCTGTTTATTCTAAAGTCCTCATCTCTTCCTTTTGGTCTAGAAACTGTAACTTTATGTGCATTTATATTTGAGCGCTTTATGACAATCAAAACAAAATCAGCAACATCCAGGCTCCTTTCTCAATCCTCCTAGGCCAAAAAAAAAAATAGAAAAATTGCATTTGAAAATGCATTTTAGTGTTTATTAACTGTGTGTTTGGGGCAGGAATACCTATACATATAAATGAAGACGGTATTGGAGTACAGAAGAGATTCAGATGCCCTTGAGCTGGAGTAACAAACTTTAGGGAGCAACCGATTGGATGTGGACGCTAGAAACCAATCAATGGTCTTTTGTAAGAACAGGTCTTTTGTTGCTGTTGTTGTTGTTGTTGTTGTTGTTGTTGTTGTTCTTCTTCTTCTTCTTCTTCTTCTTCTTCTTCTTCTTCTTCTTCTTTCTTCCTCTTTCTTCTCTTCTTCCTCTTCCTCTTCCTCTTCCTCTTCCTCTTCCTCCTCCTCCTCCTCCTCTTCCTCCTCTTCTTCTTCTTCTTCTTCTTCTTCTTCTTCTTCTTCTTCTTCTTCTTCTTCTTCTTTTTCTTCTTCTTCTTCTTCTTTTCTTCTTCTTCTTCTTCTTCTTCTTCTTCTTCTTCTTCTTCTTCTTCCTCCTCCTCCTCCTCCTCCTCCTCCTCCTCCTCCTCCTCCTCCTCCTCCTCCTCTTCTTCTTCTTCTTCTTCCTCCTCCTCCTCCTCCTCCTCCTCCTCCTCCTCCTCCTCCTCCCCCCCTCCCTCCTCTCTCATTGTGCTTCTGAGACAGTGTTTCTCTGTAGCCCTGGCTGTCTTGGATTTCACTTGGTAGGCTGACCTTGGACTTAAAGATCTCTGACTCTTAAACAATTTTTCTTAAACCATGAATTCTCTGTCCAAGACAAGTTGCTTTTACTCACAAGGGTTGAAGATGGATCATCAGAGTCCAGAGCCTTGACCTCATTCTGTGTCAGAGGGTCACCCAGCAATGGACATATCATTGTCATTCAGATGGTTTAATTTAAAATGTCACAAAGAAGAAAAGCTATTCTGTCTGGTGGAGACAGTACATTTATCTAGTCTTTTAATACTGAAGGCCTTTATCAGACCCCAGTTAAATGTGACTTCCCCTTTTAGGGGAAATCCCAGGGATCATTTCTAACATTGTGATAGACTGTCTCCTGTGGCCAGTCAGGAACATCAACCCACTCACCTACACACACTCCTGCCTTGCCACCCTAGTGTTCCCCTACACTGAGTCATCAAGCCTCCACAGGACCAAGGGGCTCCCACACCACTGATGCCAGATAAGGCCACCCTCTGCTACATATCCATCTGGAGCCATGGGTCCCCCCATATGTACTCTGTGGTTGGTGGTTTAGTCCCTGAGAGCTTTGAAGCGTCTGATTGGTTGATTGTTTTTTTTTCCTATTGGGATGCAAAACCTTTTAGCTCCTTCAGTCCTTGCCAACTCCTTCATTGAGATCCTTGCAGTCAGTCTCAGTTTTTTTTTATATATATAAGTCCTGAAATGGAGCAGGGACTATCCCCAAATACGTTGCCTGTTTGTGGGATATGTTCTAGCTGGGCTGCCTTGTTTGGCTTTAGTGGGAGAGTATGTTTCTAGCATCACGAAAACTTGATGTACCAGGGTAGGGGAGATACCCAGGAGAGTCCCCACCTGCTCAAAGGAGAAAAGGAGGGAGGATGGGGGAAAGTTCATGGAGGGGGTGACTAGGAGAGGGGCAGTTATCAGGATTAAAATGAGTATGTATAAAAAAAGCATCCAGTAGACTTTATTAGAAAGGAATATGATAGATAGAATGTCCTCTTATTCTCTAGTTTTCTTTTAGATTCGTTGTTATATTACCTGAAAAATGGGAATTTGCATAAAAGAAAGTATCCTGGATTTTCCAGGTGGGTTCCATCTAATCATAGAGAGCCCTAAAAATGAAAGAACTTTTTCAGCACACATCGAGTGTGATAAAAAGGAAGACTCACGGAGCTGATAAAGGGACTTTAGCATCTGTTACTGGAAATAGATTTCATAAAATGAATAGGAAAGAACACAGGCAGACTGGACAAACAGGCTCTTGGCTACACGACTACAAGGACAAAGGGCTTCGATGACCACAGCCATGAGCACCTGGGTCATCCTAGCTACTTGTGTATGAGTACAGTCAGAGGCTAGTCCTTTCCCCCAGCCTAGCTGAAAAGTTGATACCCCAGACTCATGAGACCTGATGCAAAACATCAGCTGTCATCATCAGGACATCTGACCTACAGAACAGTGAGATAGTCAACTTGAGTCTCATTATGTACCAAGTTTGTTACCATTTGTTATGGCAAATCTAGAAAACAAATATGGGAAAGAAATTACTAAAGAAGGATTAGATCAGAAAGGGCTCTCAAGGAAAAAAATATAGAACCACCAGGGTCTTTTCTAGTCTAGTCACAGCCCATTAGTGTGGCAATGTCAGTCTCTGCTGGCCACAAAGCACTGATGCTTTGGAAAATGAAGCCCATAGCAGAAAGTAAAGGCTTTGCTGTGTTGCAACATTTCTTTCTTTATAGAGTCCCTGAGAATACTCATTATAATCATTTCTGTGTGTGTGTGTGTGTGTGTGTGTGTGTGTGTGTGAGAGAGAGAGAGAGAGAGAGAGAGAGAGAGAGAGAGAGAGAGAGAGAGAGAGAGAGAGAAGGAAGACAGGAAGGGAAACCGTGCTCAACATCCTTAGTCATCAAGGAAATGCAAATCAAAACAACCCTGAGATTTCACTTCACACCAGACAGAATGGCTAAGATAATATCTCAGGTGACTGATGGACAGGAAATCAGGAAAGGGAATAACATTTGAAATGTAAATAAGAAATACTCAATTTAATAAAAATGAAAGAAAAAAGAAATAAAGGAGTTATTCAAATGGAAAAAAAATCTCAGGTGACAACAGATGATGGTGAGGATGTGGAGAAAGAGGAACACTCTTCCATTGTTGGTGGGATTGCAAGCTGGTACAACCACTCTGGAAATCAGTCTGCAGATTCCTCAGAAAATTGGACACAGTACTACCTGAGGACCCAGCTATACCATTCCTGAGCATATACCCAAAAGATGCTTCAACATATAACAAGGACACATGCTCCAGTATATTCATATCAACATTATTTATAATAGCCAGAAGCTGGAAAGAACCCAGATGTCCTTGAATAGAGGAATGGATACAGATCAGCTATTAAAAACAATGACTTTGTGAAATTCATAGGCAAATAGATGGAACTAGAAAATATCCTGAGAGAGGTAGTCCAATCAGAGAAAAACACATACGGTATACACTCACTGATAAGTGGATATTAGCCCAAAAGCTTGGATTATCCAAGATACAATCCACAGACTACATGAAGCTCAAGAAGAAGGATGACCAAAGTGCATATGCTTCAGTCCTTCTTAAAATGAGGAACAAAAATATTCATAGGAGGATATATGGAGACAAAATTTGTGGCAGAGACTAAAGGATTGGCCATTTAGAGCCTGCCACACCTGGGGATCCAGCCCATACACATACAGTCACCAAACCCAGACAATATTGCTGATGCCAAGAAGTGCATGCTGACAGGAGCCTGATATAACTGTCTTCTGGGAGACTCTGCCAGAGCATAACAAATACAGAGGTGAACGCTAGCAGCCAACCATTGAACTGAGAATGGGGTCCTTATTGGAGGAGTTAGAGAAAGGATTGAAGGAGCTGAAGGGGTTTGCAACTGCATAAGAACAACAATATTAACCAACCAGGGCTCCCAGGGACTAAACCACCAACTACCAAAATGGACAGACTCATGGCTCCAGCTGCATATGTAGCAGAGGATGGCCTTGTTGGGCACCAATGGAAGGGGAAGCCCTTGGTCCTCCCAATGTAGGGGAATGTCAAGACGGGAAGGCGGGAATGGATGGGTGGATGTGTGTGGGGGGTTCATAGAAGAAGGGGGAGGGGGATCGGATAGGGGGTTTATGGATGAGAAACCAGAAAATGGGCTAACATTTGAAATGTAAATAAAAAATCCAAAAAAATGTTAAAAAAATAAGTATGTAGATCTTAAAAATAGACATGTTAATATTATAATGACATGTGTGAATATTATGTTTCTTGTCTTTTCAAAAATAATAAATATTGAAATATAAAAACGAATACTCTATATTCTACTCTAATCAAGCATAATTTGTCAAAACTGATTAGAAATTACAAAACCATCTACACACCTTTCAACATTTAACCCCTGTATCACTTCTTCAGTTTTTACATCTCTGTAGAATCTGACATGCAATGCTAACCAGTGGGAGGACATGGGAAGTTCACCAAGACGAATGCAGTACACTCCTGGCTCCCAACACAAAACTGTTTATACTTTATTGCCCATAAATTTATACATTTTTGTCTTGGAAATTCTTTGACATGTTATGCAATATTATACTGACATATATGTCCACTTTCTAGTGCTATGGACCTGGGTCATTATTTGAGTAGTAATATAGGTAGCATTAATAAAAGGCTAGGTATTTTCATGATGGGGCATGAGCACATGACTCCATGATAAAGGGCTTGCCGTATGGTCATGAAGATCAAAGTTTAGGGCCTCAGAACCTATGAGAATATTAAGCATGGCTAAGGGCTCCTATACCACCGATACGGACTCGAACAGAGACATAAATTTACTAGAGCTCACTGATCCTCAGCCCAGGAGCTGGAAATTCAGTGAATGACCCTGCCGCAAAGAATAAGGGGAATGGAAGCAAAGGACATGTGAGGTCCTTCTGTAGTTCCTGTGTGTTCTATGCATAGAAGTGTACAAAATTATACACATATACAACACACACAAAATTACACACATATACAACACATGCACAGGTGGGCACACACACAGGTGGGCACACACACAGGTGGGCGCACACACAGGTGGGCGCACACACACACAGGTGGACACACTCACATCCACACATGATAGCAGAGGCGTTATATGTTATGGGAAAATGATGCATTCATGTAGCCTACCTTCACTGTTACAAATGTAGCAGATGAATCTGGAAAAAATCTCTAAATATCCTTGCCCTCATCGAGTTTGAATTCTCATGACTAGAGAGATTGAGCACAACTCTATCTATATCTGTCTATCTATTTATATATCTGTTTCATTGTTTCATCGTTGAATATAGTTTATAATTTACTTACAAATTTGCTTTCAGTTATTTACATTTTATTAAAATTTATAACTGTAATTTATAAAATATATTTTCATATGTATAAAACTTGGCACGGAGACTTTGCATTTGGTATCATGGAAGACAGAGGTATCAGGACACTGTTTGACTGGAGACTAGAGGTCAAAATTTCATGGAAAGAAGGTTTCATAAATAATTGTGAAGAAGACACAAGAAAAGCCTTTCCTCTTTCAAGGAAGCTTAGGGAAACAAGTTGAGCAGTTTGTATAGCTTTATGTAAAACTTTCCTACTTTTCTAAGAATGTAATCTCTAGAATGAGGATCCTCAGGACTTTCCTACATATGAACCACCAGTGAGAGGACATGAGGCTATCCACAGATAAAGGAGGCACACAACAGAGGAAGACTGCCTGCCAGCCACTTATTGCCATTGGAATGAAGTAACCTTGTCCTCACTCTTTCCAACTTCTTCCTCCTCAGGAGAGTTGCATGTTTGACAGGGATCACTTGTGTAGGGCAAGGGATCAACGTTGCCCACTGCCCCTCCAGGTAACCAGCACGACAGCCACAGATAAAAGAGATTTTGTAATTGATGTGACAAATTAGAACATTCAGAAATTCCAAATTATTGAAAATTTAGACTATCTCACTGTTTTAAAATACATGGAAAGGGAAATCTAATATGGACTATCAGGCAAAATTTACAAAATTATAAACCTTTTTAAAATTGTCACATTTACTAATACTGGTGGTGTACTTTATAATTTAGAAAACTATTTTTGAAA
The DNA here is from genome assembly GCF_021556685.1 of Rattus norvegicus. Taxonomy (NCBI): domain Eukaryota; kingdom Metazoa; phylum Chordata; class Mammalia; order Rodentia; family Muridae; genus Rattus; species Rattus norvegicus. Next base: position 82,138,461 of record NC_141543.1, read on the forward strand.
ATGCAGATCTTGTGAATATTTTATAAAGTAAAAAAATTTCTTGGCTGTAAGCATGTTTGTAGATAGAATATGGAAACAGATTCATCAAATGCCCATGGGACCACAGACTGTGAGGAGTGTGAATTGGGCCTCTGATTGGCATGAGGGAACAGTGAAGGGATGTTTGATTTGGAAAGCCATTGCATCAAATAAATAATCTAGCATTTCAAGGGTGACCATAGGCTGTGGTGTGTAAATATGCTGGGATGAAGATCTAGAGACCCTAGCTCAATACTTGAAACCCACATTAAAGTGGAAGGAAAGAACTGTTCCCCAAAGGTTGTCCTCTGACCTACACCCCCCACACACACTCCACACACACACTCCACACACACACACACACACACACACACACCACACCATATACACACATACACATACCACACACACACACACACAAACAAACCACACACATACACACACACATACACACACACACCCACACAAATGAGAGTGAGAGAAGTTTTCAATTTCAGATGGATTATGAACTATAACAGATACAAACTATTTTTTTACATTCTGATCTTATTTATAGCACTGGATGAGTCAAATGGTGTGACATCCATATAAATTAAGCTTGTTCACTACACTCAAACAAGTTTGTGCTTCTACGAAGGATAAGAAAGCAGATAAGCGGTTGGGGATTTAGCTCAGTGGAAGAGCGCTTGCCTAGCAAGCGCAAGGCCCTGGGTTCGGTCCCCAGCTCCGAAAAAAAGAACCAAAAAAAAAAAAAAGAAAGCAGATAAGCAAACTGTCAGTGATAACAGAGTATCCCACATAGATAAAGATTTATAGTTTTCTTCAGATCATATTAGTTCAAATTTGTCCATGTCTTATAAGGTTTGGAATATGCACAAATTACTGATCTGGTTTTCAGTTCATTATTGCAGAAGTAAAACAGGGCTCCAGCTTTCCATACTTGTCCTTAAATAGCAAGAGAAATGGCATGGAATCTCTTTGCAAGTTCTTTTTTCTTGCAATTTTTTATTGGGTATTTTATTTATTTACATTTCAAATGTTATCCCCTTTCCAGGTTTCCCCTCGGCAAACCCCTTATCCCATCCTCCCTCCCTCTGCTTCTGTGAGGGTGCTCCCCCATCCATCCACCCACTCCTGCCTCACTGCCCTGACATTCCCCTACACTGGGCATTGAGCCTTACAGGACCAACAGCCTCCCCTGCCATTGATGACAGGTAAGGCCCTCTTCAGCTACATATCCAGTTGGAGTCATGGGTCCCACCATTTGTACTCTTTGGATGGTGGTTTAGTCCGTGGGAGCTCTAGGGGTCTGGTTGGTTGACATTGTTGTTCTTCCTATGGGGTTGCAAACCCTTTCAACTCCTTCAGTCCTTTCTCTAAATCCTCCATTGAGGTCCGGTGCTCAGTCCAATGGTGGATCTGGCAGTGTCTCAGGAGACTGCCATACTAGGCTCCCATCAGCAAGTACCTCCTGGCATTTGCAATAGTCTCTGGGTTTGGTGTCTATATATGGAATGGATCCCCACGTGAGACAGACTCTGGATGGGCTTTCCTTCAGTCTCAGTCCCTGCTCCACACTTTGTCCCCATATTTCCATTAGATAGTAGAAATTCTGGGTTAAACTTTGGAGATCATTGCATGGCTCCATCGCCCAATCGGGGGACCAGTATAACCTGTGGATATGTCTCTATAGGTTCCCCTCCTCTTTGTTGGGTATTTCCACTAATGCCATCCCCTTTGGGTCCTGGGAGCCTCTTGCTTTCCTGGCTCTGAGACTTTCTGGTGGCTAACCCCAGTTCCCCATCTGCCATTGCTATACACCTCTGCTCAATTTCCTGACCCTCTGTATATCATTCTTGTCTCCTCCCATATCTGATCCTGTCCCTATTTCCCCCTCACCCGCACCCCTCCTTCCGCCTCTCTTCCTCTCAAGTCCCTTCTCCCCTCTACCTCCTGTGAATATTTTATTCCCCTTTTTAAGAAGATCTGAAGCACCCACACTTTGATCTTCCTCCTTCTTGTGAATTGTATTTTGGGTATTCTGAGATTTTTGCCTAATATTCACTTATCAGTGAGTGCATACCATGTGTGTTCTTTTGTGACTGGGTTACCTCACTCAGGATATTTTCTAGTTCCATCCATTTGCCTACGAATTTCATGAAGTCATTGTTTTTAATAGCTGAGTAGTATTCCAAACCTGGACACAAAGAGAAACTCAGAAACTAACAGGAAGAAGAGTAGCCACAGCTTTTCCCTTGCTCCCATCTTTGGCAAGCTTTTAAGAAAGGAACCATGTGGGGTTGGGGATTTTGCTCAGTGGTTAGAGCGCTGGCCTAGCAAGCGCAAGGCCCTGGGTTTGGTCCCCAGCTCTGGAAAAAAACAAAACAAAACAAAAACAAAACAAAACAAAACAAAAAAACAAAAAAAAACAAAGAAAGGAAGCATGAGTGCCATTTAAATTTCCGGTATATTTTCTGCTAGCTGCGAATAGCAGTACTCAAATTTGAGTGAAAATATAATACTTTATTATAGAAAGCATGGCTGTAGCTGTACAGTTGGTAGTTTTAAATTATTTCCAACTTAGACAATCATTTGGGTGTTTATTCAGAGAAATAGTAAGAATGGTTTTCAAAACTTAAAATAATCTCAAAGTTGAATTTTAGTAATTCCTCTCAGATACGAATAAAAATATTCTAGTCCATGACACAATTTTAAGCTTGAAGGGTAATGTTTGCTTTGGGAAATAGTTACATGAGTTTTGAGTCATGTGACTGAAGAGGTCAATAACAAGGTGAAGACACTAGGAAACTGCTTCCTTGGGAAGTAATAATGGTGATGTTGATGCTAATGCACTCAGAAGTGTTAGCAGCCACTATCCACTTTGGTGAAATGCTTCCCAGAAGTCAGATTCTACTCTGAGTTGAACCCTACACATGCATTACATCATTTAATGCCTTATAATCCTGGTTGGATATTATTGTTATCTCTAGCTTGTTACACATGAAAATGAAGCCTATAGGTTCTTATATGCCTGGAGTCATTGAAAGACAGAAGCAGAGGCATGAAATTCATAGGTGAGTACCAAGAATAGATTTTATAGTACATAAGGTCATTGGTATTAACCTTGAGTTCAAATATGTATGTGTCATTTATCTTTTATTGATTTATTTATTTTATTCATATGAATACACTGTAGCTGTCTTCAGACACACTAGAAGAGGACATCAGATCCAATTATAGATGGTTGTGAGCCACCATGTGATCATTGGGATTTGAACTCAGGACCTCTGGAAGAACAGTCAGTGCTCTTAACTGCTGAGCCATCTCTCCAGTGTATCTGTCATTTCTAAAGAGTAACCATTAGCTTCTCTTTTGAGGATGTACTACGGCCAAAGAATAAAGTGACAAAGGACAGCAAAATATTCACACAATAATCCTGGTGAGAATATGGATATATAAGATTATAGTGATTAGAATAAATAGGGTGAGCAATGACCAATTCATTAAAATAATATAAAAGTAAAGCTGACAAAAGTTCTTACTGAACAAGTTGTTAATTTGAGAAAAACAAAGGCTTAACGTAAGAGCAAATGTTTAGTATAAGTAACTACAATAATTGATTTGTAATTAGTGCACATAAAAGTTCATAAAAAGCTATTTTTGTAGAGGAGACACTTGACTCTAGCTTACTTCAGGATACCTTTAGTTTATAAGCGCTACCAGATCTCCAAATGGATGTGTAAAGCAGCTTGACCGGTGTTCAGAGTCAAAGTTTAAGATAGAAGCAGAAACTGTGTGTGTTTATATATATGCTCAGTTTAGATGTTAAACGACTTATTCCAGGCAAAAATAATGTTGGGAGCGATGCCCTTGAATCCCTCCATTGTTAATGTTATTATTATGGTTAGAACTAAGTATGACTAGGTTCTAACCATAATAATAACATTAATAATGGAGGGTTTCAAGGGCATCGCTCCCAACATAATAATAGAATTCTATGTTTCCCACTTTCATCATTTCCTTAAACACATTTCTATTATGTACTTTTAATTTATCTCTATATTATTTTATTTATTTGAAAATTTGCCCATACTATCATATCACTGTTTCAACAAACACTGGCCCTTCTTATGTGCTAGATTCTTCAGAAAATATTGTGAACAAAGAGATTAAAAATACTGATGTTTCTTTTGCTGCCACACCCTTAGCCAGAAATGGCAGCATGTGTTAGGAAGTGGGCACTGTGTTAAGAGGTAACTTTTTTTTTTTTTTTATTAACTTGAGTATTTCTTATATACATTTCGAGTGTTATTCCCTTTCCCGGTTTCCGGGCAAACATCCCCCTCCCCCCTCCCCTTCCTTATGGGTGTTCCCCTCCCAACCCTCCCCCCATTGCCGCCCTCCCCCCATAGACTAGTTCACTGGGGGTTCAGTCTTAGCAGGACCCAGGGCTTCCCCTTCCACTGGTGCTCTTACTAGGATATTCATTGCTACCTATGGGGTCAGAGTCCAGGGTCAGTCCATGTTTAGTCTTTAGGTAGTGGCTTAGTCCCTGGAAGCTCTGGTTGCTTGGCATTGTTGTACTTTTGGGGTCTCGAGCCCCTTCAAGCTCTTCCAGTTCTTTCTCTGATTCCTTCAATAGGGGACCTATTCTCAGTTCAGTGGTTTGCTGCTGGCATTCGCCTCTGTATTTGCTGTATTCTGGCTGTGTCTCTCAGGAGCGATCTACATCCGGCTCCTGTCGGTCTGCACTTCTTTGCTTCATCCATCTTGTCTAATTGGGTGGCTGTATATGTATGGGCCACATGTGGGGCAGGCTCTGAATGGGTGTTCCTTCAGTCTCTGTTTTAATCTTTGCCTCTCCCTTCCCTGCCAAGGGTATTCTTTTTCAAGAGGTAACTTCTTTATGCCTCTTCTATGTCAACTAAGCTGGCATTAATATAATCATTTCCAGTACTTTGAAGTTTACCATGACTCTGATCATATGGGTGTACATCTCTGTATCTGTTTTGATTTCTGTTTTCTGGAAACTTGACCACTCTGTGACAATAGTCTAATGGCTGCCAGCGACACTGAAAATCCAGTTCATCAAACTCCAGCTCGATGGTAGAGAACATGGTAGCAGGGGAGGACAAACAGAGTCCCCACAGTGGACAGGCTCAGGCCCTGCTCTATCCAGGGAGAACACTTTATAATCTATTTTTATACTTTTTGGCAACATTAAATATTAAATATCACTAAATAGAAAAATACTGATGTGTGTCTCTTTGTCTCGAAATTTGTATATTCTGATGAAGAGTTCAATCTCAGATAATCCAAAACCATGAAATTCTTATAGTCTTAAAATTTTGTTTTTATGTGATTACCATAGCAATGGTAATTACCCACTTCATTATGGCTTTTCATACAAACTTGATTTTGTTGATCCTCCCTTGCTTCCTAGTACGTCCCTACCATCCTACCTTTCCTCAGTAATCACCTTGCTCTTTTCATGTCTGACATGTTCTATTAGCACTTTTAAATCTTCCCATCCTAAGATCTTATCTTCCTCCTTAATTCCAGTAGTCTTCATACAAAGAAGCCAATAAAGAAATGGTTTGAGACCAGTTGTTCAGCGCTGAGTGATGACGCAAAATACAAATTTCAACCTTCTTTTGATTGAATCAAACTGACGAGATCCTACTTGCAACCAAAGACCCCTTAAGTATATGTTAAATTTTAAAACACAATACTTATCCTTGAGTGACAGCCCCTAACAGATGAGAAAGCCAATATCCATTATGTTAAAACAAACTCTTTCATGGGTAGTGTGAGGTTTGCCTGTTAATTTAGTCTAGTGCTGAGTCTTAGCATTGTGGCAACCTGCCTTCTCTCATCTCTGCTTACTCTTTATTTTTCCCTTTTATTCCTCAGCCTTCTGTCTCTCAGAGATATCCTTAAATTCTAAAACTCATTGTTTATCCTCTTCCTGTACTATTCCTATAACATTACCCCATTGAGCAAGGATTGGAGTGTGTGTTTGTGTGTTCGATGGTATTGTGATGTGTGACCTTTGCTGAAAGGAGGCTTGTTTTATGGACTCTCTTTGCTCTTTGACTATGCTCAGGGTAGAATGCAGGCCTGCTGGTCACTTCATCTTCTCAGGACAATGGAGAAGGCCACAGCTGTACGAGCTCTCCTGGGCTCCTGCTGTAGCTTCCCAGACTCCTAAGCTCAGAACTTACATAGGCATGTCTCTAGCTTCTGGAGACACCCGAATTTTCAAGGTCATGAGAAACATGAACTGGCACAAGTCAGTACATATTCTGGATGCAATTTATGGCTTCAGCTGTTTGTTTTAATGAGTAACATTTTTTATTTTAGTATAGCTTGATGTTCATGTATTTGCAAAGCAAGCCATAACATGTTACCAACCTGACACTGGTGTTCTTGATGTTGTCATTGATCACCAAGCTTGAGGTAGAGTCCCTCCATTAGTGTGGTCTGTTTTCTTCTCCTTTTCTCTCTAACCATCCACAGAACAAAATCATTCTCATTCCCTCAATTGTAGTTATGCTCTACCTCCCTAAGGACAAGCTATCTTCATATATTCTTTGACTTTGTTCTGTGAAGGCTATTTTCCTTCTGTATCCTAGTTACTTATTTATTTGTTTAATTATTTATTTATGTCATCATGAGCCTGCCAAATATTACTTTTTTATTTGTTAGTAGTTCCATACTACTTTCCTTGGGCTCTTAAGTCAGTTGAGTATTAATCATTAGGGAACTGCCCGTGTCTCTGGATGTCTCGAACATGATGTTTTGTTGTGAATTTGAGCATACTCTTAACTTCTGGCACTATACGAAGCTTTGAGTTCTTTCCGTATACTTCCTAACTTGATTCTATATTTAACTATGTTTTCTAAAGAGTTTAGATTTGTTTTATGAGATAAGGACAAAAGAAACCAAGGTCTAAGCAATAGATGTGCTCATTGTATCCAGTTATTCTTGCTTCCTTGGCTCCTTGACCTTCCCAGCTCTTTGAACAGTAAATATGTGCACTTAAAGAAGAGAGTTTAGAGAAATACCCTTGGAAATATTTTTTGTATGAAACTGTCTATATTTAGCTAAACTTAAATTCCTATTCCTGTTGCTATTTCTATTAGTGGACTTTTTCTCATTAAGTTCGTCTCTTTCTTCTAGATTTCTGACTTGAGTGCTTCAACCTACCATTAGCTTGGTAGATTGCAGTGTTACTGGGGCTGTTTCAACAGCTACCATGGTTATATGAGGTCAGATTTCACCCTTCAATATTTAATAAAGCAGCTATTTAGAAAATACATTTTAATCCAGGATTGTTGAATTTTCAGGTGTAAATCTACAGATACATCCCTTGAAGACTAAAGGGGGCACTGTAAACACATACTTACAAAGATTAAAGACTAATAATAAAAATTAAAAAAAAGAAAGACCAGGAGAATCCCAGGCATCTATGCCAGCTACAGAGTGCTTTCCTACAATACATAATTACCTGAGCTCAATCTCCAGTAAGAAATAAATTAATTAATAAGCATAAATGTACAGATTTATAGTTATTTAATATGAAAATATTTATAAACTCATATCTATGTGTAATTATTCTCTGCAGCAAAAGAGAATATACTCCATCAAGCAATAGAATATTTTAACTGGTGAGTAATAAATAGATCAACTGTAGGATTTGGGCATTTGTAGAGGAATTTTATAGATTTTTCGATGGGAGCAGAACTATTCCCTAGATTAGAAAGTAGAAGCAATGTCATGCTTATTTATTCTACTGAATCTAAGCCATGGTGGGTGGGGCATGTTCAACTTGAATATGAGAGGCAGCCACTCAATCATCAATTGGTCTGTTTGGTATTTTCTTTCACACTAACACTTTTTCTGAGGTGGTTGTTCTGTAAGAATGTTTCTGTCTGATAAAAAAGTGCCATGTAATTCAGCTGTAAGCTTCAGATCAGTTTGTAATAACATTGTACTTTCCTTTGTTGATATTGGATCAGTTTCAAGATATCAGACTCCCTTCCTAAATATATATATGCCTACATATAACAAAATAAGAAATATTATTCGATTTCTGTTCCTATCCTTTTGTTTTACAGATTCTAAAGCCCTGGGACTCTTAGAAGTGATAGTCTTTGTATGCTGAGAAGAGGACTGGTGGTTTGAAGTCCCTGGTTAGTCTTAGGAAGCAGGCTGGTTTCCCAGAGAGGTACTTATGTGGGTAAAGATTGGTATATTAATTGCTAACATAGATTTCCAAGAAGAATAACTGGAGGTTGAGGTAATCATGAATAGCCAACAATTCAGTCAATCATGACAATATAATAAAGCAACCACAAATACAGTAAAAGAAACACATGTGCATAAATCTCTTGAGCTATGGAACACACAGATTCTGGCAGGAATCTGTGCTCTAGGAGGATACAAAAGTTTCATGTCCTTCCCTATATAGCTTGTTCATCCTGAGTTGAATCCTTCTGGGATAACTCATTAGTCTAATACACACCCTCTGTATCTGAGTTTGGTAAGATAATTGGATTCCAAGGTAAGATCACGGGAATCTCTGATGCTCAGTTGGTTCACATAGAGAATTGAAAAATTGCCTATATAGGAAAAATATACATACCTCACATTTCAGAAGTGAACTGGAAATAGTACACAAACAGAAGTATAAAGTTTAGTTCTTCACTACAAATTTGATAGCACAGAAGTGAGATTGTTTTCCTGACTAGCAAAAGCCCATGCTTTCAAAAGAGAATGGACACAATGTCAGGCAATGCCTACTCTGATGTCCGTGTGGTCCCAGTCACCTATGGTGTGATGTAGCCACTGTGCTCTCCCAAGTTATGGAAGGAAAAATTTATCAATAGTGTTTAGAAAATTTAGATGTGGATCTAGGTGCCAGAATATTGTTTTGCTATACATATGAAGAAATGCGAAGTAATGGGAAAAGACAAAATATACAAGTTGTAATCTGCAAAAGAGTAAAATTTAAAAAGTCAGTAATTCAGGGTGAAGTTAGGTAGAGACTGTAGTGATATTTACCTTTAGGACAATAGCCTAAGATATTACTAGAAAGAAAGCAACTATTGAGGACCAAGAGAGAGTGCCCTTGTAGCCTCTGGTCATAAAGGCATAATGAGTATTGAGGGAGGAAAATATCTGAGTTTGTTGACACTAGGGAGAAGGTCATGGGGAAGGCCATGCAGAGATGACTATGAAATTTGTAATAAAAGGGTGAGGATGGGGGTGCTAGCATATGTGCTGTTCTTGTTTCTTTTTCCTTTGTCCATCATTCTTCTGCTTCCGCTTCTTCAGTTGACACTTGATGAGTTCAATGTGAAAGATAAAGACTCTGAGCTCTGAGCTGTCATAATTCTTGGCTGTCCGGAGTCCTTGCCCTTCTCTTTAATCTCAGTCATGGCAGTGAGGACAACCTTTGGGACAACAGCTTACAGTAATGAGTTTTATGCAGCTCAGCTCCAAAGCATATCAACTAGTGATGGACTATTGGAAAACAGGGTACAGAAATCTCTTACTGGCTGTTGTACAATGACAATGATATCACATTAGCATTGTAATTTTTTCACATAGGTGATACTGAAAACATTTCTCTGTTCTTTAGTGGGATATTGGGACAACTAAAAGAATACATATTTGTAGCTCTGAAAGCTTTTGTTTCTCAGATTCTTGTCAACCACCTTCTCTATGCTACAACCAGATATTTCACTTCACTTTCATGCGTGGATTTCAGTTTGGTAAGCCTAAAGCACCTTATACATCTACAATGTAACTCCTGAGTCTAAGGCTCAAGGATCATAGCAAAGGAGAAGGTAGAAAGACTGCAAGGAACAGGAAATTTGCTAGGAGATTGTATCCCCTAGAAATGTCAGAGAAGCCACACCCATGAGGTTCTATCGTCATGGCTGCCTAAACATGACCTGAAAAACGATACCACCAATAGAGATGTTATCATGGAAGGGGGAAAACCCATGGCTCCTTACCTGTAAAAAAGAACTACAGGCAATTTAGGAATTGAGATTGGGAGAAATAGTCTCCAGGGAAGAATGCCCAAATTGCTTATTAATTACCACCTCATTGGCCCTAAAATTATATACAGACAGATGGCATTATACAGACTGAGTACATTGTATTTGCATGTGTAAAAATCTACACACAAGCACGTGTAATGACTAAGACCAGCTTTGGCCCCAGAGGATAAACTTAGACAAGCAGCTGATTGATGAAGGGTCATTGTTGAGAGCAGTTGATGTGGGTGGATCCTACAGGGGCTGTTGCCAAAGGTAGCCGGTGACTAGAGAAGTTACTCAGCTGACTTTTTTCTGAGGGAACAAAACTTAATTTCCTGGGGCTAGCACTCCCTATGGCCAAGAGAAAAACTATGAACTCTTTTAACTCCTCGGGGCTGGTGAGAAAGAGAAAACTCACGTGTATAAACACACACACACACACACACACACACACACACACACATTGAGTGGATGAAACAAAAGAGCAATAACTTCATATGTACATACATACATACATACATACATACACACACATGCATGCATACAGACCTACAGATAGACATATACACATTCACAGATAGACTAATTAGAGCAAAGCTCCAGCAAGCAGGCTCCAAACATTTCACACACACATAAATAAACACAACTGGTGAATGGAACAAGCTCCAATACACACCCAGACAAGCTTTCCATATATACATACGTACACACAGGTGATGGATGGACGTAACAGTGTTCCAGCCCCCATTCACACAAACCTTACACACATTCATACATTCACCTAGTGGATGGACCAAAGGAACAATGCTCCAACCCTCCACACACGCAAACCTTACACATACACATGAGTGATGGATGCTCCAACCTTCTTTCACACAAACTTTATGCATACACACATAGTTGAGGAATTGGAGAAAAAAATATTTCAACTTCCATACTCTATTCTTTCTTCCGTAGATTAGATATGCTAGCAAAATCTTTCAAGCAGTATACAATTACAATGTGATTACACTTTTGTTGTCTTCTGATGAATGATTATGAAAAAAAGTGGGTTCCCCAATACCTTTGCAAGAAATAACATTACATAGTACAGGCAAAGAAAACAAATTATTCACCAAAACCCACATATATTGGAGCTAAGCAAGTTGTTATGGATTTAAAAAGTGTAAGCAGGCAAGGTAGTTTTCTCAGCCAGATTCTCTTATTGGCAGGCAGCAAGGAAAGGCAGACCACAAAGAAAGAAATAATTATTTTATTATTTATCTTCAAAAGTAATCTTGTAAGATTCATAAAAGAATCGTAGATCTAAACTTTTATGTAAAAATTAGTCATATCTGCCTTAAATCCTCAGACTACATATCCACTCATCAGCAATTCTTAATAAATCATATCAAAAAGCTGGGGCCAAAAAATGGGTATAAGAAATCAACTGTCACCAGACCATCCTCAGAGACATATTGGCCAGAGCTGCCATTGTTCTTGCTTAATTAATAAGAATGTGCTTTTCTGAACTTCAAGTTGTTCCCCCAAATTTTCTTTTTTCTTTTTTTTACATCTAAACCAGTAGTAGAAACCTTTTCAACCTAGCTTCATTGATTTTATTTTTCTAAACGTTTTCTAAGTGAGGTAGACATTGCTGGCGATTTACATCTCTGAGTTCTTCTCTAGGGTAATGATGGAATGCAGCATTGCATGAAAGAGATCCAGCATTCGGATTGGGAAGGCCAGAAGTATTGCCTAGTGAGGGACTGGAAGCCCCCTGAAAGTTTTATATAATTCTTAGATTAAGAGGAATACAAGGGCAGAAAGCATAGCAGCATCAAGTTCTCAGGACACACAGTCCCACACCGAGGCCCACCCATGTGCTGTGTTAACCTGTGGACTGCATTCCACGAATTCTAAAGCCCTTTGTTGTTCTTCTGCATGGCCCTCAGCCATCTAAAAACAGTCAAAAATAGAGGAATGAATATGCCACTTTCTAGTAAATTACCTTAACACTCTGACTTAACTAACAGATAAACTTCCCAGAATCTATTACTAAACTTGGCCATCTCACGTTTCCATCAACCATAAAGCTAAAAATGAAGCAAGATAATGTCTGAAACGCATAGAAGAGATTTCCTGCTCTGACAATGAACCTGTAGCCAACTCTTCCATGGAAGCATTTGACAAATGTACCCAGTTATGACTTTCTTTGGTTTGGAGCATTCAAGTTTAAGTAACTTCTTCTGGAATGAGACTTATCATTCAGAATATTTTGAATCTATGTTCCCAGGCTTTGGACACTCATAGTTCATTCAAAAATGAGTGTTTTCCCCTTAAAACTGCCACATGCACTCACTACTCTCTCTGCTTCCTTTTCTACGCTCGTGGCTGGTGAGCATGTTTGCGGTGGTTAGATTGGCCTTAGGGACTTAATTGTTTTTCATCAGCACGAACCAGATTCAATACCTTGGATCTTTAAAGTTGGGGTACTGAAATTATTTCCAACATGCTCTATAGCAACATGTTCGGTTATTACCAGAACACTGGAATGACTGGGCCAGTCTACGGTGTTGAGTGTATGGTCCGAGAAAAGGTGACTTCCTTAGCCACATGGTCTGGCATGGAATTTTCTAGAAAATTCCCTTTGAACTCTCAAGGTCATTACTTCATTTGGGGCTTTCTGCTTTGCAAATCATCCAAATAAGCTTCAGGGAACGTAAGTGCCTCTTCCAATGCTCTTCAGCTGCAAGCCAGGGAGCCAAAAGGCTCCTTCTGTCCTATATTTTAATGGAGAATATCCTTAGGCAGCACAACAGACATTAGATTTGGTGAATCAGACACTTAAGTACTTCATCATGTAGAGGGTTTAGGAGCTTCTTCAGCCTTGGCATCACCCAAAGTGCCACCCAATATTCTAGATGATCAACTTAAGACTCATTAGAGCTGAACACTCGAGAACACTGATGTTGGAGGACAGTGTTAAGTTATTTAATGCGGTTCTCGGTTTAATGTGTCTTAATTTCTCTGCATTGGAATTTTTGCAACAAAGGAGATCTCAAAGCAGATAAAGTTTTAATGAAGGATAATAAGGGAAAATATTTTCACCTTTCCAGTGCAGTTCCGAATGTTGTCATTTTTACTGCAAATTATAGTATGAAAAAGTGGATAGAGAATTGATTATGTGCTACTATAATCTCTTCCTATGAACTTCAATGTGTTCTTCCAAAGAATGATATTGAAGGAAGTCTCCACTACCACCATTGGAGTCATTGTGTTTGTGTTATTATTGATATTTAGGGCACGAAGTCTGGAAGTCTTTGTGAAAAAAGTGTATGACTGGGAGTGGGTTTGTGGACTTACAGCTTCATCTAATCCTTCCCCTCCTCCTTTTTTTTTAAAGATTTATTTATTATATATGAGTACACTGTAGCTGTCTTCATTCACACCAGAAGAGGGCATCGGATCTCATTACAGATGGTTGTGAGCCACCACGTGGTTGCCGGGATTTGAACTCAGGACTTCTGGAAGGGCAGTCAATGCTCTTAACCACTGAGCCATCTCTCTTCCCCTCCTTCTTGTGTGCATGAAATATGATCCCTCTGTGGCCAACAATAATGGATGCTGTCCTGGAACATTAAGCCAAAATAAAGTCTGTCTTCTCTAAGCAATGTAATATATCCTGCTACATGGACCTAGTAATAAACTCTTCCTTAAGTTCTTATATTTATAATAATATTTTAGAGCATAATTCAACTTTCATTAGAGAAGCTATTTTTCCCCAGTAGATGACATTTAATATAGAGCCCCCTAAGGGGTTATCAGGAAGAGTATAAGAGGTCATGGAGTGCTCAGCTCTAAATGGAAGTGATTTCATATCACTTCTCACAGGGCTTAGATGACATCATGGATGGGGCTGGAAAGTTGTTAGTGTCAGTGAGAGTAGAGAGGTCCAAAGTGAAGCAGTATCTGCTGATGGGTACTACAGTTCTGTTATACACACAAACTCACCATTCATAAGACCCGAATAACAACCAGTCAACAAAAATCCCAGCATGGAGAGGGGAGGGCCTTATGAAATCCCATCTACCTGAGGAGATACTAGCAATTGATGGTTACTGGGGTGGGGGAGAATCAGTTTTCTTCAGGAATGGGAGTCCTGAGTTACCAGCTACCCATGTCCCAGTCAATGATCCCACACTCACATATACAGGCAGCAAAGATACCAAGGCTCATGTTGGGAAAGAAAATGGCAGTAACTAGAAGGAAGGATTAGGTATTGCATTTGATCAAAACATATGATGGCATTCTCAAACAAAACATAGAACAAAAGAGAAAAAAAACCCACCATTTTTGTTACTATGCATCTCTAGTACATGAAGAACATGAGGGATTAAGTAAATCCAAACACATGCATGTCTGTGTTAATTTGAGCTTGTGGACTCTTCATGTGCCATTGAAGCAGGAAGCCCCCATTGCAATCAATGTGCCTTTATGACAATTGCAATCACCTTCTCTGTTCCAGTTTCTCTCTGCTCTCGGTGGAGATAGCATGCAGCAGGTGTGAGAAAATAACAACCGGAGTCACCTGGCACTCTGGTCCTGTGACTGTGCTACCCCCTTTGCCTTATCCATAGCTGATGACCACGGCAGGTGGCAGTAGCTGATGAACTTGGTGAAATCACTGTGTGTATCTGCACTGCTCGCTTTCTAATGTTGATTCTGGGTAGCTGCACGTACTGTGATTTCTCTTCAACATTGCCCAACATGGGTTTTGTCTGATGCGTGGAAGCATTTCACATTTGTGAGCTCTGAAGAGCTTCTCAACAGGAGTCTACGGAAGGCATGTGAGCCTAAAACAATTTGGATAATGTTAAAACATGCATTCCTCGCCACTTAGATCTAACAAAATATTTTATTTTTGAACACGTATACTGTGTGTGTGTGTGTGTGTGTGTGTGTGTGTGTGTGTGTGTGTGTGTGTGTACACAGGTACCAAGGTCTGTGTGTAGAGGTTGGAATATCATTTGCTTACCTCTTTATGATGTTGGTTTTCTTGAGGAAGGCTATGGTCACCCTATTAGAAGGCTCATGTAGCCTTTTGCATAATGCCCTTCAAGCACTTCAGCGTCTATGCTACAAATCTGACAGTAAAATATATTTTTGAACTGTTAATGCATTTTATGGGTCACGCTCTTCGAGAAGACTCCCATATCTCTTTGCCACTGCTGGTTTTTATGGAATAAATGCTACTCCCTCCCAGGTGCTTTGAGTCTCACCTATAACAGACAGATATTTTCCCAGTAACATCTAGATTGGTTAACTTTAATCTCCTGTTTCAATTTATCCCCAGTCAGCTCCGGGAGACCTTGTTCACCACAGGTCATGTTCAAGGATGCATTTTATGCTTAATACCTCCAGCAGGCACACATACAGGTTACTCAGTGTCTATCATTTCTCAGTGAGCTAATTACTCATCCTGTTTTTATGATAACCTCAGCCTAAATTGATAGTGACAGGTCCAACAGCAATCTGCCTTGATCCTCATTTGTATCTTCCTGTAACCAAATCTTGTTTTCTAAAGCATAAACATAACATTATCATTTTCATTTCAAAGTCTTTTCCAGTTCTGTCTTTATAGACTTGGTTTATCGGAAAAAAAATTTATCGCATGTTAAAGAGTGTTTGCAGCATGCAGATACTTTAAAATTATTTATAAAGATTTTTAGAAACCCATATGGTCACTACTACCTATTGTAAAAAGGGTTTATTTCCTGTGGCCTGTAAGGACCCTGCGTAGACAGATGCCTGCCTCTGCAATGCGATGCTCTGAACTTCGCCAAAACTCTTCTCTTTTCTGTAGTAGTTTTAAAACTTAAGTATTTATCTTTGAAATGTAGCTTCATATTTTATTCTCAAACAAAACAAAACAAAACCAAAACCCCATGGCACTGGAATAGTCTGCACATACAATTTTGAGATCGGCTTCTTTCGTTTCCTATCTTCGCTGAATTGTACTGACATAAACAACTGGATTTATGGTTCTTTGTTGTGTTGCACCTATTTCAAGACGACATAACACTTCTTGTTTTACCACCACATTTGTTTTTATTGCACACATCTTTGTGTCTCTCATTGTATGGCTGTATGAGCAGGTCTGTCAGGAAGTCTCGGGATAGGAACTACTGTACCTTCGACTATGTAACTTCAATGTTTACCCTGGATTTAAGAGAAATTGTTCCCCAGCCCTCTAGCTCTGTGTCTTTTTTGACACTTCACTGTGGAAGAATAGAAATTTACTCCAGTCAACTTGGTTTAAGGATGCTCAACCACAGTTCCCATTTTTTCCCCTCGTTACTAAAGATGCTGTGTCCCTAAAAGTGGTTCTAGATGGCCAGCTGATATGCTTTCCCATAGAACACTGACAGTTCATATTTCACCATCCATTGTTTAGTAGATTGCTTTCTCTATGTTCTGCAAACTAATTTGAATTATAAACTGACCATAGTGTCTTAAAACACAATTCTTTGGAGTCTTGGAACTCAGCGTCTCACCAATGCTATGACTATGTTACCCAATAGGCTCCTTATTGGTGGATTTCGTGTGTGTGTGTGTGTGTGTGTGTGTGTGTGTGTGTGTGTGTGTGTGTGTTTTTACTTGGGTATGGTAAGTCTGAACTTTAAGATCATGCTTAAATTGGGGCTGGGGATTTGGCTCAGTGGTAGAGCGCTTACCTAGGAAGCGCAAGGCCCTGGGTTCGGTCCCCAGCTCCGAAAAAAAAAGAACCAAAAAAAAAAAAAAAAAAAAAAGATCATGCTTAAACTACAAGCACTTTGCTAACTAAACCATCCCTAGGTACTCTTCCCTCCCTTAGGTTCTTTTTAAATAATTTGAATCACTTAATGTTTAAGGACAACATGGGTTAAAGCCAATGAAGATGCTGTTCCCATTTGAATACTATCTATTCTGACTATTTTCTTCTTCTTGGGAATATTTGTTGATTTTGATTAAATATAGTTTTCTGGTCTGCCAGTTAGCAATGGCATTAACAATAGCCTTATAAACTCCTGTAAAATAATTCATGTAATTATTACATAAGCTATAGTAGCACCGGATCTTCAGTTAGAAGTGGCTGGTATTGTTGTTATGATTATTTTCACTTAGGCTGTTTGAAAACCCCAGCTCAAGGGAGCAAAATGCTTCTGTGATGCTTTTCTCTCAGCACTGGGGAACTGGAGTGAAATAAATGGTTTCTTTCTTGAGGTAGCCTTGAAGAAAAAAAATAGCATGACTCATTTCACAGCAATGAAATAGAAGCAAATAATTTGGATCACACTTATCTTTACCATTTTATTATATGTGCTGTAAAAGACACTGACAGAAAAGAGGAGGGTAGGAAGGGGAGGAGGAGGAAGGGCTGGAGGAGGAATAGCAGAAATGCAGAGGTGATGAAGAGATTCAAGTCAATGATTCCCACCGATTTCTTTGGGAGTAGATTGAGGTTGTGATCTCTTCAGCCTCCAAGGACAGATCAGAACAGTCCAACCCACCTCATAAATGCTAGCAGACCACATTCCAGATTTCAGTGTGAATAAAAACAGTGCAGATGAACGGAAGGACCTTGAAATACATTGAAGGCGGCAGAGAATATGCTGAGTGAAAAAAAAAATCAAAACACTTAACTGAGTATGCAAAGCTCAATTAGGTGTAGCTGTGGCAGTGCCAGAGACTGATCTGCATACTTCTTAAACCCCCCTTTTTTTAAATATAAAAGAACGTGAACTAAAGCCTCTGCTGCCTTGTTAAAGGCAGCGTCAGTAAAATTTAAGCCTCAATAAATGAGCTGTATGCTTGCCCGAGATGGAATCTCTGCAAACATGCAGAAATAGGTTAACGTTTAGTTATTTGGATTCCAGTGTGAACATGTGTGCTTAAAAATACTCCTCAACAGTATTTTGAGAATGTGTTCAGACAAGGTGCATTTAAAGGCACCAGCCTCCCACAATTTACATATACTTTTCCTTAAAAATAAGCTCTTGATGTGCAAATGTAAAATCAAATTGGAAGCAGAAGTTTACCCAAACAAGCCATCTCGAGACACATGTAAAAACCAGCAGGCTTTATGGAGGTGGCACCCGTCTCTTTACTAATTCACAGGAAGAAGTTCAAATGCTTTCAAATTAGCATAAGTTCCTTCCAGGATCTTTTCTCATGACTAGACTTTATTCCTAGACATTCGTCAGAGACTTTATACATTCTACTATCCTCTGACAGACTGTTGTCTACCTGACTTATAATGGATATCATTTTATCAGTTGGAAAACTTCCACCCTCTTTATTTAACTAACACATACAGTTTTCATGGCTGAACATGTATAGTCTTGAAGCTTCTCTATAACATCTAAAAGTATCTATGGCTGCCCCTGTCTCCCCCCACCCCCACCTAGATCATTTTCCCTATTACTTCATTCCATTTATAATAACTTTTATATGTCTGACTCTGAAATTTCTTTGCTAATTAAAGCAAATGTTCTTGTTTATCCATGAGACCTATGTGTCTGGCAGAGTAGGCATGCTGTAAATACTTGATTTATGGGATATTTAATTAATTCACACTATTAGTATTGTCAGATTCAAAATTGTATGTGTGTTGCGTTCATGACTGTATGTATGTGTGCACACATGTACAGATATGTAGCTAGTAAGAAAATGAGTTGGTATCTTCTATGCCCCTCAAAATCATCTCTCTCTCTCTCTCTCTCTCTCTCTCTCTCTCTCTCTTGCTCTCTCGCTCTCTCACTCTCTCGCTCTCTTGCTCTCACTTAAATTGACCTCACTTCTTATGCTAGATCACCAAGCTAACAAGCTTCATACAAAGTTTTATGTCTTTGTACCCCTAGTGCTGGGGTTACTCATGAACAGCCATGTCCAGCTGTAAACTGGGTCTGGGTTCTGGGGATCTGAATTCAAATTCCCCAGCTTGTGCAAGAAGCACTTTACTCTGAGCCTTCTACCCAGTTCATAAATTGGTCATTTTTATATTAAGCATTTGTAGAGGTGAGGTATTTGGGCTTGTATGCTTGACTCATGATAAGCTGAGTGGATGTTGAAAAGATGACATTTCTAAGACAGACTTTTCCATAGAGCCATGCTATTCCATAGAGCCTTTGAGTCACCTTTGAGCAGAGACTAAGATAGTATGGGGGCAGAAATTCTCCTACAAGGTCATTTCTCATATTGACATATGGCTTTCTAAGCTCTCCAAGATGGGAAAGGGAAGAACTCAAGATTACTGCCAATCTATTTCTTAGCTTTGCTGGAAGTGATGCCTGCCTTTGGACTGAAGCCTAGCCTGATGATATGGTGGGATCAGAAATGTATGGGCATATTTATAACCATACAAGGGTAGTAGAAATCAAGTCGGATCAACCACGAAGGAAGTATAGACAAGGTGGGGAAAACATGCTTGCCAAGCAAGCTTGGTGACCGGAGGTGGTTCCTATATAAGGGTCAAAGAAGGGAAGTAATTGCACAAAGTTTTCTTCTGACCTCTATACATGGGCTGTGATTTGCATCTTCCCCCACATGCTCATAAGGTACAAACACACACACACACACACACACACACACACACACACACACACACACACACACACTAACGTGGTTCTGCTTAGAAGATAAGACACATAGAAAGCTCTGGATATCTGAGCTCTTAGTAGAATTCTTTCAAAGATGCTCATCTTTAGCTTTTGTTTTGTTTTGTTTTGTTTTGTTTGTTTGCATTTCACAAGCCACGGTTACAGACATCTAATTGGAGGCTAGCAATCCTGTGAATTACATTGAAGGAACTATGAGCAGACTGTGATCTCAAAGACCATTCATGGGGTGTTATAAAATATGCTTGACAGATGAAGAATCCCACATAACTGTCCACTATGGATAAGATACTGTGACTGACATAGGGCGGGGAAGAGGATCATTGAAAAACTCCTTCATGTCTGTACAGTTCCTCTCCTTGACCAATTTATCTTATCCCCAAGGGCTCTCAGCTCAGAGTAGAGACTGCCAATTGATCTAACTATACAGCCCAATTACTAAGAGATGAAAATACACAGAGCCCAGAGGTGAAATGATTTGTCCACAGTCTCATTGACAGAGGAGACCAAACAGTAACTGTTTGACTGGTGGCAGTGTTGCAATTAGCAATTCCACTCATCAATGAAATTCCTAAATCTTGAGCACCTCGCCGCATTCAAGATTGAGATACTAATTTGTTGAGATAAGAATTAGAACCTATGTCATCTAAAGACATATTCAAATGACATGAGGTAATAATATAAGACATTTTACACTGCAAATTTATATGACATACATCAGAATGAGCTAACCCTTTGCTTTCAATGTGAGCATGTTATGATATATGATATATTTTTACACAATCAAAGTTTCTGATGTTAATAGTTCCATGTGTGCCTGTTGGAAACCTCACAGTGTCCCTTCCTATTAATAAGACCTGCAAGAAAGATCTGATGTGTGTATTACTAAGGAGCCATTACCACCCAGATGTGGCATCGTATCTCTAATGTCAACACAGGGTAAGAAAAGGGGCAGTCGTAAGTTTGAGGAGAGCTGGTGTGACACAGTGAGACCCTGTCTCAAAAACAAAGCTCGAATCCAGACAATACCGATATACAGTATGAAGCCAATCTTTTAGGGTCCACAATGGCTATCCACAGCATGATTTGAAGGGGATGAGGATCCTAAAAGCTCATACATGTCACCCTTGGGCATGAAAAATGAATGGCTACTCACTGTATTGTTACTGTTTTCCCTTCAACTGACTAGCAAATGTGTAAAATCGATAATTTAACATCTACTCCTTAAATCAGTAGACAACATAATAGAGTAATGTCTAAAATCAGTATTTATTTGGGCACATTTCCACTCTCAAGGTGGGGGCACTCTCATCTACACTGGCAAAAGACATAGCACTGGGTCTTTAGACATATTTCCTAGACTGTGTTTTATTTTTCTAATGTCATATATAAAACGAAATTTGTGTCAACTGAAACACATTTACAGTCTCCAAATTTTAAGTGACAAATTTATATTAAAATTTAAGTAGTATATAATAACAAGGGGAAGTCTTTTTCACCATCAACTTCAATTACAGTCCCTATACCGCAGACAATTCCATCACCTGTTTGTTATGGCA
The DNA here is from genome assembly GCF_021556685.1 of Rattus norvegicus. Classification (NCBI taxonomy): domain Eukaryota; kingdom Metazoa; phylum Chordata; class Mammalia; order Rodentia; family Muridae; genus Rattus; species Rattus norvegicus. Next base: position 82,159,728 of record NC_141543.1, read on the forward strand.
TTAAATTTAGCCTGTGTTTGTAAATGTGTCTAATAAGTCACTGCTGATAATCATTTCACTTAACTCACTGTTATGAACTGTTCATAGCCCACAATAGTCATTTTAGCAATTCATATACTTATTCTTCTGTGCTAAAATTCTACCAGAGATTTTGACAAACATTTGAAAATGATAAGAGCTAAAAGCTCAGTCTGGGCTCAGTTATGGGCTTCAAAGCTCTTGTTCAAGGTTTAGAGGCATCCACTTCCTCTGAGGAGCTAGCAGCCATAATATATATGCTGAGGACCTGTTGTAGACCTATGCAGGCTTCGTGCTTGTCATTTCAATTACTGTGAGACAATATTGACGATTTATTGGGCCATGTTCTCCAAATTCATAGATGAAGTAAATTGTTCCACTTAACTTTTTCTCTGGTTTGTAAATTGGCATCATTTCTGGTATATGAATGAGAAATATTTATTGGGACTCCTAGCACAAGGAACAAGTATTGCTATAAGAATTAAAGTTTTTCCTCTAGAGTGACAGACACATATGTGAACCTGCTAATTTCTAATAGTGACATAGCCAGCCCCTGAGGCTCATGGAAAACATACTTCAGTCTTTTCTTGCTGGTCATGCTCTTCAGGGGTCTGTGAACCTGCAGCTTTCTTCTCTGGTTGCTATTAAATTCACCACTGGATTTTATTGAAAATGTCTGAGCATGTTAATATCACATTAAACCTATGAATTTTTAGTTTAGTGATCTCATGATTAGTTAAGTGGTTATAATTCACATGTCGTGGTTAATGTAATGTGTGTGTGAAACACTGTAAGTTGTTTGCAGATGAATCAGCACTTGAGGGAACAATTCCAACATAGAGTACAGTCTCTAAACAGAGGCATCTTTCACTTCTTTCAAACAATTAAACTAAACTAAATATAACTAAATAAACTAAAATAAATATAACTCAGGTCTCCTGTAAATCTAACATCTATAATTTCCTTTGGTCAAATGTCAGTATTTGGACCAACCAAATGCAGTATTGATTGAGAGAAATCCGGGAACTCAGACTTGTGGATTAATCATCTCCTTTAATTGAAATGCTTCAAGGTGTTTAGGAAATATGAAAAACATTCAGTGAATAACGGAAAGTATTTAAAATGGAAAATATATCTACCTTTCTCTCCTCCCCCTTGGGTAATGCTTCCAGCTATATATTAGCGAGTCAAGTTGCATAAACATGACAGAGTTGTTATAATTATTTTCTTACTTATCTCTAGACTCTTCCTTTATGAATATATTATGAATATATTACACTACAGTAATTCTATTTAATAGTAACCTAGCAACAACATGCCTGACGGAGGCTGTTATTTCGCCGGAGCTGGAAAGCTTTGTAATAGATACACTATATAAGGCTCACAATTTCTAAGGGCCAGGAAGTCTCATGGAAACAGTCTTATCACTCATCCATGAATAAAGTTAGACTGGCTGTAGAAAATATCTCAATTTTTTCCCCATTGCCCATTTTGCATATCACCAAAACGTATGTGATCATTTCCGTGGAGGAAATGTTAAGTTTAAAAAGTGAGTAATTGGATGGCTTAAATTTTTTATATTTGTTAAAAGTCATATATATATGCATATATACATATATACATATATGTATATACATATATACATATATAAACTATACATACATACATACATACATATACACACATATATACATATATATACATATACACACACATATATACATATATATACATATATATATATATATGAAAAACTTTAGCATGTGGGTTTGGGTAACTCCCTTGAGTTCACCACCCCCACCCCCCCAAACCCTGTCATTGAGACTTATGAAAGAGAGAAACTTTTCTTGAGGTTTTGACTTTGGACCTTCAATCATGAAAATTCATGGTTAAATAGTTGTAAATACAGTTATTGTTTTCTTGAGATAATTTGTTAAGACAGAAGGCTGAGCGATCCCCATATTTATTATCAGTTGAAGCATTTTGTTGATCTTGATGATGAAATGAGCAATAAGAATGTAAAGGGTTATTGAAATAATGCATCATTTTTTTCCTTCTGTGACTTTATTTTTGAGCCTTATGCGACTCCTCTTGATACATCAGTATTGGTTTATTGTCTCACAAAATAAACATAACTTAATATCACCTTTAAAAAAAGTGCCCCTGGCAGGAAGATATCTACAGGGAAAATCTGCTATTAACATACATATGAGGTATGCAAATGCTGGAATGATTTACACAAAACTTTCTCAGAGGATTTAGAGTATCTATATGCATATCATCTTCTGATTCCTCAACAAGATTTTAGATGCAAACAGAAGGAAATGTTAGTATGGGCATCATATGTTTATTCTGAAGATCCATAAGTATAAGTAATGACAATTGGGTCTAGGTTTTCAAAAGATCTATACAGTTGAGTGACAATTACAAGATAGACTCATATATGGGTATCTCATGCATATAATATGAGCAAAAATACAATATATGATATAGTATTTGTGTGTGTGTGTGTGTGTGTGTGTGTGTGTGTGTGTGTGTGTGTATTCTCCTGAAGTATATTCATTTAAGATGAACAAGGAAAAGAAACAATTCTATTCCGGTCCAACTAGATACAGCATTGAATTGGTTACAGGAGCATGGTGAAGGCTTAATTTAAGTAAGAATCATGGTTGACACAAAGGCAGTCACATTTCTGACATGTGACCCCTCACTCAGAATAGAAGATGCCCCACAAAATGTCCATCACTAGAATCCCAATTTCTAGGTATCGCTCATTCCACCTCATCATTATTCTAATATCTCTTAAAACCATGTCCAGGAGGAAATGGTGATTGGAATCTCAGGTGATAGTCAAATGATACTACCTCTCCTTTCAGGATGGGAAACAAAGACGTGACTTCTACCATAGACCTGGTTACCACCATATTGTTTGAATTATTTTTGTGACTTACATTTGGACCAAGGTACTATGCTTCACGATATCATACATTCACACTAAACCTCGACGAAACAGCTCCACTGTAACAAACCTTGCATATATTCTCTACATGTGTCAATAGATGCTGCAAAGTTCTTTTCTATGACCATTTATAATTTGCAATGCCATTTACATTATCTTTAGAATATTTGGATAGCTTGCTCTTCTCCCAAATCTCAAAATCACTTCAGAAGCAAAGGGTAGAAATACAGTAAGAGCATGAAGAAAGAGAGGACCGTAGTAAAACAGTATTTTCCAGATATGAAGTAGCAGCTCTACATAGGATCTCACAGCATCTACAAATGTGTACAGAATGCTTGCACAAGATCAAGCCAACTATAAACCCAGCCCAGATGGGGAAGGGGCTTTTGAAACTCAAGCCATCTCTGAGAAACTGTGTATAATTAGTTTACTTAAGGAATGTGGATCCTGAAAGATGGCCCATGCTTCAATACATGGGGCATACAAGAAACAGGAGACTCCAAATGGCTTAAGGAAGGGATGTAAAGTTGGAAGAGAATGGGGAAAGAGAGATGGGAATCATTGTTCAGATGAAATGTGGTTTGATTGGATCCAAAGACATTATGTTCATGTATGAAGGTAAAAATATTTTAAAATAATAAATAATTTCAATACAATAAGTAGAAACAGGCTAATGATACAAAAGAGATTGCACAGAAGGAATCCTGGGTCTGCAGCTGAGTTTTAGTAGAGGTGAAAGGCAAGTCAGTTAGCTGTTTCAACTGAATTCCAGGACATTGTTGCTGAGAATTAAGTGTTGACCCACAATGGAGAAGAATTAAGAACAACAATATCAACCAACCAGTGCTCTCAGGGACTAAACCACCACCCAACGAGTACATGGAGACAAGACCTGTGTCTCCAGCTGCATATGTAGCAGAGGATGGCTTTGTTGGGCATCAGTGGGAGAAGAAGCCCCGCCAAGGTTTGACCCCCCAGTGTAGGGGAATGTTAGGGCATGGAGGCAGAAAGGGGTGGGTGGATGGGTGGGGGAACACCCTCATAGAAGAAGGGGGTGGGGAATGGGATAGGGGGTTTATGGACAGGGAAAAAATGCAATAAAAAATAAAAAGAAAAAAGGAAGAATTTCATAGTTTTTAACAAAGTTAGCAACACATTATACATGAATCAGAAGTCCAAGTTTTAGGCATTTGCTTTAATAAATTATGCCACACAAAAATTTTCACTGAAACATAATAGCAGCTCTAATCATGATAACCTCAAAGTATAGAAAACCCAGTGGCCTTCAAAGACAGAACGAATGAATTGCTAAGTCTGTGAAATACAGCGCTATTCAGTAGTGAAAATTACAAAAAATATATTAATATAGTCAACAACCTAGCTGAGCCTCGAAGGTATGTTATACTGAGTGGTAGATGCTAGCAAGGGGTTATAGCTAACGTAACATGGAAGGTTAAACAGGCAAAATTGTGTATAGAAAAGGACCATTGGTTCCTAGTGCTTGAGTTACAAGGAAGAGTGTAATTAAGAAGTTAAAACACAAGGGTGGCTTTTCGGGTAATGGAACGGTTTGCTATATCAGAAAAGAGTTACATATAACTATGCTTGTATCACAATTCTAGAATTTCGTGTCAAAATAAAAAGTGAATTGCATCACATAATCATTTGAAAAATGAAAAATAGAACCACTGGAATCAACAAATTTACTATTCACTATACACTTAAAGCAATGTCCCCTGTGGTATTTCACAAATTTATCCCAAACTCCTGCTAATAGAAATATAAAACAAGGCAAGCAGAGAGAAAATAAATAACAAGGGAAATCAAAACAACAAAACCTGTATAGGTGAGGTGCACTGGCAGCGATCTGGGACTTCTGTAATTCATGAAGAGGATTTTTCCAGGCTGCAGAGATGGTTCTGAAGTTAAGAACGTTTCCAGCTCCCACAACAGCACTGGAGTTCCTTTCATGGACCTCTTTTACCTGACTCACAGATGCCTGGAACACCAGCTCCAGGGGATTCAGTGCTCTCTTCTGGATACCTCTGTTCATGCTGCATAGACAGACAGACAGACAGGCAGGCAGGCAGACAGACATTCAGACACATACACATGAATATAAATTTTAAAATTAACTCTGAAAAAAAAAGAATCACCCTCCTTTTGTAAAGTGTGGCTGTTCTGACTTGCAGTTTCTGCAGTAGGTAGGCAAAGGAGGGGACTTTGAGAGTAAGACTTCATCTCAAAAAGAAACAACTGAATAATGCTGTGTTGTGTGTGCAAGTGTGTGTGCTTGTGCATATGCACATGCTTGTGCGTGCGTGTGTGTGTGTGTGTGTGTGTGTGTGTGTGAGTGTGTGTGTGTGTGTCTGTAATCTTGGGTTAATTGTTAAGAAACTCCTCTCCACGTAATCACTTAACTTTCTTTTTCTTCATGCTGATCCTCATTTGGATGTTTTGATTAATAAGTTTTGCTCCAGGAAATCACTCACCAGTTATTTCTGAAACACATCTTAAAGTTTTGCAGACTGCTCATATGCATAGTAACATCTGAATTTTAATGTACTCTCTAAAGATTACCCCAAAGCACTAAATGAATCCTTTGGCTTGTGTAATAAGATATTGCTATTCACACCTCGGGATTCCAGAGTGCATACATATTGAATAGGAATTAATATTTATGGTTAATTCTCATAATTATTCTGAGACAGAGAAAGCGATGCCAGTGCTATATGATTATTGGTCTAGCATGAACCAACTCCAAGTGCATCTTCTTCAAAGATTTAGTAGTAATGGCCTAATTTGTAAGAAGGATGTAACTTGCGAACTGCCTATTGCACTTAGCACCGTCCTTCAAAAACTACAAGTCTTTGAAATTGTGCATAGATTTTAGCCATAGGACTTTTCTTCTTGGCTTCTAGGACTGAGAGCATATTGTAATATTCCTTCCTGATATGTCCACATAAAACAAATCCTATCTGACTCTTAGAGAAACCTAATGTTTAATATCTAAATGCCAAGTTCTATACTTTCATTTCACATGTAATTTTTCAAACATCTTTGAGGACGTGGAACACAGCTGCCTTGTTTCTCTTTACTTGCAATTAAACAAAGTAATACTGCATTTAATTATTACTTTACAGCTACTTAAAAAGATTAAAAAACACCCACCATGTACAAAGTTCTATGGAAGGCTTGAGGGGTACAAGATGAGAGCTAGAGACATGGTCAAGTGATTGGGATTTCTGTTCCCAAGAACCCACTTTAGGCAACTCTCAACTCTTATTCCAGGGTATCTGATTGACCTGTTTTGGCCTCTGCAGTACCTTCCAATACAAGTACGTACACACAGACATACACACATATATAAGCAAAATTGAAGAATGTACAATAAATTGAATCTTCCTCTTCATCACTCCATGGTTTTACATTGAAACCAAGGTGTCTAGCACCTCAGAATATAGCTGTTTACAGGTCAGGTCTTCAAAGGGGTAACATGGTTACCAAGATGAATTCTATTCCTTTGGACTGGCTTTCTTAAGATGAGATTAGGAAATAAATGATCTCAAATATGCTGTTGGAGGAGACAAAAACAATGGTGCTAACAGGGCAAGCGAAGAGGCCTTTTAAGAAATAGTCTTGCCTGCCTCACTTCTCGGTCTCCAGAACTACGAGGAAATAAATGTCTGCAGGCCCTTTGCAGTGACATCACAAGAAGCCAGATAAGCCAGGCACAGTGCACACACCCGCAGTTCCTTCTGCAGAAGCAAAGGAGTCCCCGCAAAGCCATGCCCAGCCTATACTAAGTAATAAAAGACTAGAGTGTTGTCTCATCTGTAAGAGAAAGCACCTTGTTCTTCCAGACGATCTGGGTTTGGTTGCCAGCACCCATACAATAGTCCAGAAACTTCTGTAGCTGTACATCCTCAGTGAACTGGGGCTACTCTTTCCCTACCACCTGGCCGTCATGTTTTGCCATTTGACTTCTTGATAAAGGCCACTCATACAGGGGTGAGATTGCCTCTCAAAATAGATTTAATTTACATTTACTTGATGGAGAATGAAGTTCAGGAGTTTATAAAGTATTTATTAGCCATGCAAATCTACTCTTTTGAAAACTTTAATTCCATAGTCAATTTTAAAATTATGATCTTTTGAGAATTTCATACATGAGCAGTGTATTTACATAATTTTCACATATTTGAAACTTTACTATGTTCCCTTTCTCAAATTCATGACCTGCTAACACACACACACACACACACACACACACACACACACACACGAGTGGGTTCAATCTGCTGAGTCCATTTACTGTGGTTCACATTCATATATGTCTAGGTTGGGTAATCTGTAGTGGTGTTTATTGTAGTAGTAAAAACCTAAGTAAAACAATTGGGTATCAACCAATTGAGATGACAGCCACAGTTAGTCACTTATACTCTGTATTTTTATTTTCTATGTCTGTAGTCACCTTCCTCCACCACGAAAAGAATCTTCTCTGCAAAGGAGTGAGATCTATATTTATCTGCCGGTATAAGAATACTTTTTAGAACACAGTTAAAACTATACCAATTAGGAAAATGGCAGAAGTAGTTCTTCCTATAGGGTCTAGAACCTCTATAGCCATGGGCACTTTGTATAGCTCACTTTTATTTTATTTTTTTTTCTTTTTTTTTTTTTTATTAACTTGAGTATTTCTTATATACATTTCGAGTGTTATTCCCTTTCCCGGTTTCCGGGCAAACATCCCCCTCCCCCCTCCCCTTCCTTATGGGTGTTCCCCTCCCAACCCTCCCCCCATTGCCGCCCTCCCCCCATAGACTAGTTCACTGGGGGTTCAGTCTTAGCAGGACCCAGGGCTACCCCTTCCACTGGTGCTCTTACTAGGATATTCATTGCTACCTATGGGGTCAGAGTCCAGGGTCAGTCCATGTATAGTCTTTAGGTAGTGGCTTAGTCCCTGGAAGCTCTGGTTGCTTGGCATTGTTGTACTTTTGGGGTCTCGAGCCCCTTCAAGCTCTTCCAGTTCTTTCTCTGATTCCTTCAATAGGGGACCTATTCTCAGTTCAGTGGTTTGCTGCTGGCATTCGCCTCTGTATTTGCTGTATTCTGGCTGTGTCTCTCAGGAGCGATCTACATCCGGCTCCTGTCGGTCTGCACTTCTTTGCTTCATCCATCTTGTCTAATTGGGTGGCTGTATATGTATGGGCCACATGTGGGGCAGGCTCTGAATGGGTGTTCCTTCAGTCTCTGTTTTAATCTTTGCCTCTCCCTTCCCTGCCAAGGGTATTCTTTTTCCTCATTTAAAGAAGGAGTGAAGCATTCACATTTTGATCATCCGTCTTGAGTTTCGTTTGTTCTAGGGATCTAGGGTAATTCAAGCATTTGGGCTAATAGCCACTTATCAATGAGTGCATACCATGTATGTCTTTCTGTGATTGGGTTAGCTCACTCAGGATGATATTTTCCAGTTCCAACCATTTGCCTACGAATTTCATAAACTCGTTGTTTTTGATAGCTGAGTAATATTCCATTGTGTAGATGTACCACATTTTCTGTATCCATTCCTCTGTTGAAGGGCATCTGGGTTCTTTCCAGCTTCTGGCTATTATAAATAAGGCTGCGATGAACATAGTGGAGCACGTGTCTCTTTTATATGTTGAGGCATCTTTTGGGTATATGCCCAAGAGAGGTATAGCTGGATCATCAGGCAGTTCAATGTCCAATTTTCTGAGGAACCTCCAGACTGATTTCCAGAATGGTTTTACCAGTCTGCAATCCCACCAACAATGGAGGAGTGTTCCTCTTTCTCCACATCCTCGCCAGCATCTGCTGTCACCTGAGTTTTTGATCTTAGCCAATCGCACTGGTGTGAGGTGAAATCTCAGGGTTGTTTTGATTTGCATTTCCCTTATGACTAAAGATGTTGAACATTTCTTTAGGTGTTTCTCAGCCATTCGGCATTCCTCAGCTGTGAATTCTTTGTTTAGCTCTGAACCCCATTTTTTAATAGGGTTATTTGTTTCCCTGCGGTCTAACTTCTTGAGTTCTTTGTATATTTTGGAAATAAGGCCTCTATCTGTTGTAGGATTGGTAAAGATCTTTTCCCAATCTGTTGGTTGCCGTTTTGTCCTAACCACAGTGTCCTTTGCCTTACAGAAGCTTTGCAGTTTTATGAGATCCCATTTGTCGATTCTTGATCTTAGAGCATAAGCCATTGGTGTTTTGTTCAGGAAATTTTTTCCAGTGCCCATGTGTTCCAGATGCTTCCCTAGTTTTTCTTCTATTAGTTTGAGTGTGTCTGGTTTGATGTGGAGGTCCTTGATCCACTTGGACTTAAGCTTTGTACAGGGTGATAAGCATGGATCGATCTGCATTCTTCTACATGTTGCCCTCCAGTTGAACCAGCACCATTTGCTGAAAATACTATCTTTTTTCCATTGGATGGTTTTGGCTCCTTTGTCAAAAATCAAGTGACCATAGGTGTGTGGGTTCATTTCTGGGTCTTCAATTCTATTCCATTGGTCTATCTGTCTGTCTCTGTACCAATACCATGCAGTTTTTATCACTATTGCTCTGTAATACTGCTTGAGTTCAGGGATAGTGATTCCCCCTGAAGTCCTTTTATTGTTGAGGATAGCTTTAGCTATCCTGGGTTTTTTGTTATTCCAGATGAATTTGCAAATTGTTCTGTCTAACTCTTTGAAGAATTGGATTGGTATTTTGATGGGGATTGCATTGAATCTGTAGATTGCTTTTGGTAAAATGGCCATTTTTACCATATTAATCCTGCCAATCCATGAGCATGGGAGATCTTTCCATCTTCTGAGGTCTTCTTCAATTTCTTTCCTCAGTGTCTTGAAGTTCTTATTGTACAGATCTTTTACTTGCTTGGTTAAAGTCACACCGAGGTACTTTATATTATTTGGGTCTATTATGAAGGGTGTCGTTTCCCTAATTTCTTTCTCGGCTTGTTTCTCTTTTGTATAGAGGAAGGCAACTGATTTATTTGAGTTAATTTTATACCCAGCCACTTTGCTGAAGTTGTTTATCAGCTTTAGTAGTTCTCTGGTGGAACTTTTGGGATCACTTAAATATACTATCATGTCATCTGCAAATAGTGATATTTTGACCTCTTCTTTTCCGATCTGTATCCCTTTGATCTCCTTTTGTTGTCTGATTGCTCTGGCTAGAACTTCAAGAACTATATTGAATAAGTAGGGAGAGAGTGGGCAGCCTTGTCTAGTCCCTGATTTTAGTGGGATTGCTTCAAGTTTCTCTCCATTTAGTTTAATGTTAGCAACTGGTTTGCTGTATATGGCTTTTACTATGTTTAGGTATGGGCCTTGAATTCCTATTCTTTCCAGGACTTTTATCATGAAGGGGTGTTGAATTTTGTCAAATGCTTTCTCAGCATCTAATGAAATGATCATGTGGTTCTGTTCTTTCAGCTTGTTTATATAATGGATCACGTTGATGGTTTTCCGTATATTAAACCATCCCTGCATGCCTGGGATGAAGCCTACTTGATCATGGTGGATGATTGTTTTGATGTGCTCTTGAATTCGGTTTGCCAGAATTTTATTGAGTATTTTTGCGTCGATATTCATAAGGGAAATTGGTCTGAAGTTCTCTTTCTTTGTTGTGTCTTTGTGTGGTTTAGGTATAAGAGTAATTGTGGCTTCGTAGAAGGAATTCGGTAGGGCTCCATCTGTTTCAATTTTGTGGAATAGTTTGGATAATATTGGTATGAGGTCTTCTATGAAGGTTTGATAGAATTCTGCACTAAACCCGTCTGGACCTGGGCTCTTTTTGGTTGGGAGACCTTTAATGACTGCTTCTATTTCCTTAGGAGTTATGGGGTTGTTTAACTGGTTTATCTGTTCCTGATTTAACTTCGATACCTGGTATCTGTCTAGGAAATTGTCCATTTCCTGAAGATTTTCAAATTTTGTTGAATATAGGTTTTTATAGTAAGATCTGATGATTTTTTGAATTTCCTCCGAATCTGTAGTTATGTCTCCCTTTTCATTTCTGATTTTGTTAATTTGGACACACTCTCTGTGTCCTCTCGTTAGTCTGGCTAAGGGTTTATCTATCTTGTTGATTTTCTCAAAGAACCAACTTTTGGTTCTGTTGATTCTTTCTATGGTCCTTTTTGTTTCTACTTGGTTGATTTCAGCTCTGAGTTTGATTATTTCCTGCCTTCTACTCCTCCTGGGTGTATTTGCTTCTTTTTGTTCTAGAGCTTTTAGGTGTGCTGTCAAGCTGCTGACATATGCTCTTTCCTGTTTCTTTCTGCAGGCACTCAGCGCTATGAGTTTTCCTCTTAGCACAGCTTTCATTGTGTCCCATAAGTTTGAGTATGTTGTATCTTCATTTTCATTAAATTCTAAAAAGTTTTTAATTTCTTTCTTTATTTCTTCCTTGACCAGGTTATCATTGAGTAGAACATTGTTCAATTTCCACGTATATGTGGGCATTCTTCCCTTATTGTTATTGAAGACCAGTTTTAGGCCGTGGTGGTCCGATAGCACGCATGGGATTATTTCTATCTTTCTGTACCTGTTGAGGCCCGTTTTTTGACCAATTATATGGTCAATTTTGGAGAAAGTACCATGAGGAGCTGAGAAGAAGGTATATCCTTTTGCTTTAGGATAGAATGTTCTATAAATATCCGTTAAGTCCATTTGGCTCATGACTTCTCTTAGTCTGTCTACATCACTGTTTAATTTCTGTTTCCATGATCTGTCCATTGATGAGAGTGGGGTGTTGAAATCTCCCACTATTATTGTGTGAGGTGCAATGTGTGTTTTGAGCTTTAGTAAGGTTTCTTTTACATATGTAGGTGCCCTTGTATTTGGGGCATAGATATTTAGGATTGAGAGTTCATCTTGGTGGATTTTTCCTTTGATGAATATGAAGTGTCCTTCCTTATCTTTTTTGATGACTTTTAGTTGGAAATTGATTTTATTTGATATTAGAATGGCTACTCCAGCTTGCTTCTTCTGACCATTTGCTTGGAAAGTTGTTTTCCAGCCTTTCACTCTGAGGTAGTGTCTGTCTTTGTCTCTGAGGTGTGTTTCCTGTAGGCAGCAGAATGCAGGGTCCTCGTTGCGTATCCAGTTTGTTAATCTATGTCTTTTTATTGGGGAGTTGAGGCCATTGATATTGAGAGATATTAAGGAATAGTGATTATTGCTTCCCGTTATATTCATATTTGATGTGAGGTTATGTTTGTGTGCTTTCATTCTCTTTGTTTTGTTGCCAAGACGATTAGTTTCTTGCTTCTTCTAGGGTATAGCTTGCCTCCTTATGTTGGGCTTTACCATTTATTATCCTTTGTAGTGCTGGATTTGTAGAAAGATATTGTGTAAATTTGGTTTTGTCATGGAATATCTTGGTTTCTCCATCAATGTTAATTGAGAGTTTTGCTGGATACAGTAATCTGGGCTGGCATTTGTGTTCTCTTAGGGTCTGTATGACATCAGTCCAGGATCTTCTGGCCTTCATAGTTTCTGGCGAGAAGTCTGGTGTGATTCTGATAGGTCTCCCTTTATATGTTACTTGACCTTTTTCCCTTACTGCTTTTAATATTCTTTCTTTATTTTGTGCGTTTGGTGTTTTGACAATTATGTGACGGGAGGTGTTTCTTTTCTGGTCCAATCTATTTGGAGTTCTGTAGGCTTCCTGTATGTCTATGGGTATCTCTTTTTTTAGGTTAGGGAAGTTTTCTTCTATGATTTTGTTGAAGATATTTACTGGTCCTTTGAGCTGGGAGTCTTCACTCTCTTCTATACCTATTATCCTTAGGTTTGATCTTCTCATTGAGTCCTGGATTTCCTGTATGTTTTGGACCAGTAGCTTTTTCCGCTTTACATTATCTTTGACAGTTGAGTCAATGATTTCTATGGAATCTTCTGCTCCTGAGATTCTCTCTTCCATCTCTTGTATTCTGTTGGTGAAGCTTGTATCTACAGCTCCTTGTCTCTTCTTTTGGTTTTCTATATCCAGGGTTGTTTCCATGTGTTCTTTCTTGATTGCTTCTATTTCCATTTTTAAATCCTTCAACTGTTTGATTGTGTTTTCCTGGAATTCTTTCAGGGATTTTTGCGATTCCTCTCTGTAGGCTTGTACTTGTTTATTAATGTTTTCCTGTGCTTCCCTAAGTGTGTTCAGGTCTTTCCTGAAGTCCTCCAGCATCATGATCAAATATGATTTTGAAACTAGATCTTGCTTTTCTGGTGTGTTTGGATATTCCATGTTTGTTTTGGTGGGAGAATTGGGCTCCGATGATGGCATGTAGTCTTGGTTTCTGTTGCTTGGGTTCCTGCGCTTGCCTCTCGCCATCAGATTATCTCTAGTGTTACTTTGTTCTGCTATTTCTGACAGTGGCTAGACTGTCCTATAAGCCTGTGTGTCAGAAGTGCTGTATACCTGTTTTCCTCTCTTTCAGTCAGGGGACAGAGTGTTCTGCTTTCGGGCGTGTAGTTTTTCCTCTCTACAGGTCTTCAGCTGTTCCTGTGGGCCTGTGTCTTGAGTTCACCAGGCAGCTTTCTTGCAGCAGAAAATTTGGTCTTACCTGTGGTCCCGAGGCTCAGGTTTGCTCGTGGGGTGCTGTCCAGGGGCTCTCTGCAGCGGCAGCAACCAGGAAGGACTGTGCCGCCCCTTCCGGGAGCTTCAGTGCACCAGGGTTCCAGATGGTCTTTGGCTTTTTCCTCTGGCGTCCGAGATGTGTGTGCAGGGAGCAGTCTCTTCTGGTTTCCCAGGCCTGTCTGCCTCTCTGAAGGTTTAGCTCTCCCTCCCACGGGATTTGGGTGCAGAGAACTGTTTATCCGGTCTGTTTCCTTCAGGGTCCGGCGGTGTCTGTGGCAGGGGTCCTGCCGCTCCTGGGCCCTCCCCCACGGGAGCCCAGAGGCCTTATACAGTTTCCTCTTGGGCCAGGGATGTGGGCAGGGGTGAGCAGTGTTGGTGGTCTCTTCCGCTCTGCAGCCTCAGGAGTGCCCACCTGACCAGGCGGTTGGGTCTCTCTCTCACCGGGTCTGGGAGCAGAGAGCTGCTGCGGGCCGGGATCCGCGGGTGTGGGACTTCCGGTAAACACAGAACGTGCCCGGTTCTAGAGAAATTCTGCTTCCGTGTGTCCCAAGCTCACCAGGCAGCTTTCTTGCAGCAGAAAATTTGGTCTTACCTGTGGTCCCGAGGCTCAAGTTCGCTCGTGGGGTGCTGCCCAGGGGCTCTCTGCAGCGGCAGCAACCAGGAAGACCTGTGCCGCCCCTTCCGGGAGCTTCAGTGCACCAGGGTTCCAGATGGTCTTTGGCTTTTTCCTCTGGCGTCCGAGATGTGTGTGCAGGGAGCAGTCTCTTCTGGTTTCCCAGGCCTGTCTGCCTCTCTGAAGGTTTAGCTCTCCCTCCCACGGGATTTGGGTGCAGAGAACTGTTTATCCGGTCTGTTTCCTTCAGGGTCCGGCGGTGTCTGTGGCAGGGGTCCTGCCGCTCCTGGGCCCTCCCCCACGGGAGCCCAGAGGCCTTATACAGTTTCCTCTTGGGCCAGGGATGTGGGCAGGGGTGAGCAGTGTTGGAGGTCTCTTCCGCTCTGCAGCCTCAGGAGTGCCCACCTGACCAGGCGGTTGGGTCTCTCTCTTACCGGGTCTGGGAGTAGAGAGCTGCTGCGGGCCGGGATCCGCGGGTGTGGGACTTCCGGTAAACACAGAACGTGCCCGGTTCTAGAGAAATTCTGCTTCCGTGTGTCCCAAGCTCACCAGGCAGCTTTCTTGCAGCAGAAAATTTGGTCTTACCTGTGGTCCCGAGGCTCAGGTTTGCTCGTGGGGTGCTGTCCAGGGGCTCTCTGCAGCGGCAGCAACCAGGAAGACCTGTGCCGCCCCTTCCGGGAGCTTCAGTGCACCAGGGTTCCAGATGGTCTTTGGCTTTTTCCTCTGGCGTCCGAGATGTGTGTGCAGGGAGCAGTCTCTTCTGGTTTCCCAGGCCTGTCTGCCTCTCTGAAGGTTTAGCTCTCCCTCCCACGGGATTTGGGTGCAGAGAACTGTTTATCCGGTCTGTTTCCTTCAGGGTCCGGCGGTGTCTGTGGCAGGGGTCCTGCCGCTCCTGGGCCCTCCCCCACGGGAGCCCAGAGGCCTTATACAGTTTCCTCTTGGGCCAGGGATGTGGGCAGGGGTGAGCAGTGTTGGTGGTCTCTTCCGCTCTGCAGCCTCAGGAGTGCCCACCTGACCAGGCGGTTGGGTCTCTCTCTCACCGGGTCTGGGAGTAGAGCAGCATTCACATTTTGATCATCCGTCTTGAGTTTCGTTTGTTCTAGGGATCTAGGGTAATTCAAGCATTTGGGCTAATAGCCACTTATCAATGAGTGCATACCATGTATGTCTTTCTGTGATTGGGTTAGCTCACTCAGGATGATATTTTCCAGTTCCAACCATTTGCCTACGAATTTCATAAACTCGTTGTTTTTGATAGCTGAGTAATATTCCATTGTGTAGATGTACCACATTTTCTGTATCCATTCCTCTGTTGAAGGGCATCTGGGTTCTTTCCAGCTTCTGGCTATTATAAATAAGGCTGCGAAGAACATAGTGGAGCACATGTCTCTTTTATATGTTGAGGCATCTTTTGGGTATATGCCCAAGAGAGGTATAGCTGGATCCTCAGGCAGTTCAATGTCCAATTTTCTGAGGAACCTCCAGACTGATTTCCAGAATGGTTTTACCAGTCTGCAATCCCACCAACAATGGAGGAGTGTTCCTCTTTCTCCACATCCTCGCCAGCATCTGCTGTCACCTGAGTTTTTGATCTTAGCCAATCGCACTGGTGTGAGGTGAAATCTCAGGGTTGTTTTGATTTGCATTTCTCTTATGACTAAAGATGTTGAACATTTCTTTAGGTGTTTCTCAGCCATTCGGCATTCCTCAGCTGTGAATTCTTTGTTTAGCTCTGAACCCCATTTTTTAATAGGGTTATTTGTCTCCCTGCGGTCTAACTTCTTGAGTTCTTTGTATATTTTGGATATAAGGCCTCTATCTGTTGTAGGATTGGTAAAGATCTTTTCCCAATCTGTTGGTTGCCGTTTTGTCCTAACCACAGTGTCCTTTGCCTTACAGAAGCTTTGCAGTTTTATGAGATCCCATTTGTCGATTCTTGATCTTAGAGCATAAGCCATTGGTGTTTTGTTCAGGAAATTTTTTCCAGTGCCCATGTGTTCCAGATGCTTCCCTAGTTTTTCTTCTATTAGTTTGAGTGTGTCTGGTTTGATGTGGAGGTCCTTGATCCACTTGGACTTAAGCTTTGTACAGGGTGATAAGCATGGATCGATCTGCATTCTTCTACATGTTGCCCTCCAGTTGAACCAGCACCATTTGCTGAAAATGCTATCTTTTTTCCATTGGATGGTTTTGGCTACTTTGTCAAAAATCAAGTGACCATAGGTGTGTGGGTTCATTTCTGGGTCTTCAATTCTATTCCATTGGTCTATCTGTCTGTCTCTGTACCAATACCATGCAGTTTTTAATCAATATCGCTCTGTAATACTGCTTGAGTTCAGGGATAGTGATTCCCCCTGAAGTCCTTTTATTGTTGAGGATAGCTTTAGCTATCCTGGGTTTTTTGTTATTCCAGATGAATTTGCAAATTGTTCTGTCTAACTCTTTGAAGAATTGGATTGGTATTTTGATGGGGATTGCATTGAATCTGTAGATTGCTTTTGGTAAAATGGCCATTTTTACTATATTAATCCTGCCAATCCATGAGCATGGGAGATCTTTCCATCTTCTGAGGTCTTCTTCAATTTCTTTCCTCAGTGTCTTGAAGTTCTTATTGTACAGATCTTTTACTTGCTTGGTTAAAGTCACACCGAGGTACTTTATATTATTTGGGTCTATTATGAAGGGTGTCGTTTCCCTAATTTCTTTCTCGGCTTGTTTCTCTTTTGTATAGAGGAAGGCAACTGATTTATTTGAGTTAATTTTATACCCAGCCACTTTGCTGAAGTTGTTTATCAGCTTTAGTAGTTCTCTGGTGGAACTTTTGGGATCACTTAAATATACTATCATGTCATCTGCAAATAGTGATATTTTGACCTCTTCTTTTCCGATCTGTATCCCTTTGATCTCCTTTTGTTGTCTGATTGCTCTGGCTAGAACTTCAAGAACTATATTGAATAAGTAGGGAGAGAGTGGGCAGCCTTGTCTAGTCCCTGATTTTAGTGGGATTGCTTCAAGTTTCTCTCCATTTAGTTTAATGTTAGCAACTGGTTTGCTGTATATGGCTTTTACTATGTTTAGGTATGGGCCTTGAATTCCTATTCTTTCCAGGACTTTTATCATGAAGGGGTGTTGAATTTTGTCAAATGCTTTCTCAGCATCTAATGAAATGATCATGTGGTTCTGTTCTTTCAGTTTGTTTATATAATGGATCACGTTGATGGTTTTCCGTATATTAAACCATCCCTGCATGCCTGGGATGAAGCCTACTTGATCATGGTGGATGATTGTTTTGATGTGCTCTTGAATTTGGTTTGCCAGAATTTTATTGAGTATTTTTGCGTCGATATTCATAAGGGAAATTGGTCTGAAGTTCTCTTTCTTTGTTGTGTCTTTGTGTGGTTTAGGTATAAGAGTAATTGTGGCTTCGTAGAAGGAATTCGGTAGGGCTCCATCTGTTTCAATTTTGTGGAATAGTTTGGATAATATTGGTATGAGGTCTTCTATGAAGGTTTGATAGAATTCTGCACTAAACCCGTCTGGACCTGGGCTCTTTTTGGTTGGGAGACCTTTAATGACTGCTTCTA